>NW_026709130.1:0-35775 GCF_030490865.1 Poecile atricapillus | reverse complement strand
TTGCTCAGGGGTGGTCAGGGGTGGTCAGTGGGTGTCAGGGGTCAGTGGTCAGGGGGTCAGGGGTGGTCAGTGGGTGTCAGCGGGTGCTCAGGGGGGGGTCAGGGTGCTCAGGGGTCAGCGGTCCGAGCGCAGGTCAGTGGTCAGCGGGTCAGTGGGTGCTCAGGGGGGGTCAGGGTGTCAGTGGGTGCTCAGGGGTCAGCGGTCCGAGCGCAGGTCAGTGGTCAGCGGGGTCAGGGGTGGTCAGTGGGTGTCAGTGGGTGCTCAGGGTGGTCAGTGGGTGCTCGGGGGGGGTCAGGGTGCTCAGGGGGGGTCAGTGGTCAGCGGTCCGAGCGCAGGTCAGTGGTCAGCGGGTCAGGGGGGGGTCAGGGTGGTCAGTGGGTGCTCGGGGGGGGTCAGGGTGCTCAGGGGTCAGCGGTCCGAGCGCAGGTCAGTGGTCAGTGGGTGTCAGTGGGTGTCAGTGGGTGTCAGGGGTCAGTGGTCAGCGGGTCAGGGGGGGGTCAGGGTGGTCAGTGGGTGCTCAGGGGGGGTCAGGGTGGTCAGTGGGTGCTCAGGGGTGCTCAGGGGTCAGCGGTCCGAGCGCAGGTCAGTGGTCAGCGGGTCAGGGGTGGTCAGGGGTGGTCAGGGGGGGGGTCAGGGTGTCAGTGGGTGCTCAGGGGGGGGTCAGGGGTCAGCGGTCCGAGCGCAGGTCAGTGGTCAGCGGGTCAGTGGGTGCTCAGGGGTGCTCAGGGGTCAGCGGTCCGAGCGCAGGTCAGTGGTCAGCGGGTCAGGGGGGGTCAGTGGGTGCTCAGGGGGGGGTCAGGGTGGTCAGTGGGTGTCAGTGGGTGCTCAGGGGTCAGCGGTCCGAGCGCAGGTCAGTGGTCAGCAGGTCAGGGGTGGTCAGTGGGTGTCAGTGGGTGCTCAGGGGGGGGTCAGGGTGTCAGTGGGTGCTCAGGGGGGGTCAGGGGTCAGCGGTCCGAGCGCAGGTCAGTGGTCAGCGGGTCAGGGGTGGTCAATGGGTGCTCGGGGGGGTCAGGGTGTCAGTGGGTGCTCAGGGGTCAGCGGTCTGAGCGCAGGTCAGTGGTCAGCGGGTCAGTGGGTGTCAGTGGGTGTCAGGGGTCAGGGGTCAGCGGGTCAGGGGGGGTCAGGGGTGGTCAGTGGGTGCTCAGGGGGGGTCAGTGGTCAGCGGTCCGAGCGCAGGTCAGTGGTCAGCGGGTCAGTGGGTGTCAGTGGGTGCTCAGGGGGGGGTCAGGGTGCTCAGGGGTGGTCAGGGGTCAGCGGTCCGAGCGCAGGTCAGTGGTCAGCGGGTCAGGGGGGGGTCAGGGTGGTCAGTGGGTGCTCAGGGGGGGGTCAGGGTGCTCAGGGGGGTCAGGGGTCAGCGGTCCGAGCGCAGGTCAGTGGTCAGCGGGTCAGTGGGTGTCAGTGGGTGCTCAGGGGGGGGTCAGGGTGCTCAGGGGGGGTCAGGGGTCAGCGGTCCGAGCGCAGGTCAGTGGTCAGCGGGTCAGTGGGTGTCAGTGGGTGTCAGGGGTCAGTGGTCAGCGGGTCAGGGGGGGGTCAGGGGTGGTCAGTGGTGCTCGGGGGGGGTCAGGGTGGTCAGTGGGTGTCAGTGGGTGCTCAGGGGGGGTCAGGGGTCAGCGGTCCGAGCGCAGGTCAGTGGTCAGTGGGTCGTGCTGGATCGTTTGGTGCAGCATCAGCGCCAGCAGCCCCGCCCGGTTCGTCATCGCCGCACGGACATTGCGCTCCTGCTCAAACAGCTCGTCCAGCTTGTACCACTGCCGGACAGACGGACACGGACACGGGACAGACAGACGGACACGGGACACGGGACAGACAGGGGACAGACAGACGGACAGACGGACACGGGACAGACAGACGGACAGGGGACAGACAGGGGACAGACAGGGGACAGACATATGGACAGACGGACACGGGACAGACAGACGGACACGGGACAGACAGACGGACAGGACACAGGACAGGGGACAGACAGACAGACAGGGGACAGACAGGGGACAGGGGACAGGGACAGGGACAGACACAGGACACAGGACAGGGGACAGGACAGGGGACAGGACAGGGGACAGGACAGGGGGACAGGACAGACAGACAGGGGACAGGACACGGGACAGGGGACAGACAGACAGGGGACAGACACAGGACAGACAGGGGACAGGACAGACAGACAGGGACAGACAGGGGACAGGGGACAGGGACAGACAGGGACGAACAGGGGACAGGACAGGGGACAGGACAGGGGACAGGACAGACAGGGGACAGGACAGGGACAGACAGGGGACAGACATGGGACAGGACAGGGGGACAGACAGACAGGGGACAGACATGGGACAAGGGACAGGGACAGACAGGGGACAGGACAGACAGACGGGACAGACAGGGGACAAGGGACAGGACAGGGGACAGGACAGACAGACAGAGGACAGACAGGGACAGACGGACAGGGGACAGGACAGGGGACAGGACAGAGGGACAGGGGACAGACGGGACAGACACAGGACAGGGGACAGACAGGGAGACAGACGGACAAGGACAAGGGACAGACAGACAGATGGGACACACAGCGGGACAGGGGGACACAGGGACATCATGAAGAACATCAGCAGGGACACGGGGACACCCCTGGGGACACCCTGGGGACACCTGGGGACACCCTGGGGACACCCTGGGGACACCCTGGGTGACAGTGACACCAACAGGGCCATGGGGACATTTTGGGGCCATCTCGGGGACATTTCAGGACCACTTTGAGGCCGTTTTGGGGCCATTTTGGGGCATTTTGATGCCATTTGTGGCCATTTCAGTGCCATTTTGGCCCGTTTTGGTGCCATTTCGGTGCCATTTGGTGCCATTTCGGTGCCATTTTGGCCCATTTGGTGTCACCCACCACTCGGACGCGCTCCAGGTCCACCTCAGCGCGCCTCAGTTTCTCCAGCAGTAGTGACGGTGACATTTGTGACCCATTTTAACCCATTTTAACCCATTTTAACCCATTTGTGACCCATTTAACCCATTTGTGACCCATTTTAACCCATTTTAACCCATTTTAACCCATTTTAACCCCATTTTACCCCATTTTAACCCGTCACCCACCACTCGGACGCGCTCCAGGTCCACCTCGGCGCGCCTCAGTTTCTCCCAGCAGTAGTGACGGTGACATTTGTGACCCATTTTAACCCATTTTACCCCATTTTAACCCATTTTTAACCCATTTTAACCCATTTTGATGCCGTTTGTGACCCATTTTGGTGTCACCCACCACTCGGACGCGCTCCAGGTCCACCTCAGCGCGCCTCAGTTTCTCCCAGCAGTAGTGACGGTGACATTTGTGACCCATTTTAACCCATTTTAACCCATTTTAACCCATTTTAACCCATTTTACCCCATTTTTAACCCATTTTAACCCATTTGTGACCCATTTTAACCCATTTTAACCCATTTTACCCCATTTTAACCCATTTTAACCCATTTTACCCCATTTTTAACCCATTTTAACCCATTTGTGACCCATTCTAACCCATTTTTAACCCATTTTAACCATTTTAACCCATTTGTGACCCATTTTAACCCATTTTAACCCATTTTTAACCCATTTTACCCCATTTTACCCCATCACCCACCACTCGGACGCGCTCCAGGTCCACCTCTGCGCGCCTCAGTTTCTCCCAGCAGTAGTGACGGTGACATTTGTGACCCATTTTACCCCATTTTAACCCATTTTAACCCATTTGTGACCCATTTTAACCCATTTTACCCCATTTTAACCCATTTGTGACCCATTTTAACCCATTTTAACCCCATTTTACCCCATTTTACCCATCACCCACCACTCGGACGCGCTCCAGGTCCACCTCGGCGCGCCTCAGTTTCTCCCAGCAGTAGTGACGGTGACATTTGTGACCCATTTTAACCCATTTTAACCCATTTTAACCCATTTTAACCCATTTGTGACCCATTTTAACCCATTTTAACCCATTTGTGACCCATTTTTAACCCATTTTAACCCATTTTTAACCCATTTTAACCCATTTTACCCCATTTTACCCTGTTTCTGACCCATTTTTACCCCATTTTAACCCATTGTTTGGTGTCACCCACCACTCGGACGCGCTCCAGGTCCACCTCGGCGCGCCTCAGTTTCTCCCAGCAGTAGTGACGGTGACATTTGTGACCCATTTTAACCCATTTGTGACCCATTTTAACCCATTTTAACCCATTTTAACCCATTTTTACCCCATTTTACCCCGTTTCTGACCCATTTTAACCCATTGTTTGGTGTCACCCACCACTCGGACGCGCTCCAGGTCCACCTCGGCGCGCCTCAGTTTCTCCCAGCAGTAGTGACGGTGACATTTGTGACCCATTTTAACCCATTTTACCCCATTTTAACCCATTTGTGACCCATTTTAACCCATTTGTGACCCATTTTAACCCATTTTAACCCATTTTAACCCATTTTAACCCATTTTAACCCATTTGTGACCCATTTTAACCCATTTTAACCCATTTGTGACCCATTTTACCCCATTTGTGACCCATTTTACCCCATTTGTGACCCATTTTAACCCATTTGTGACCCATTTTAACCCATTTGTGACCCATTTTACCCCGTTTCTGACCCATTTTACCCCATTTTAACCCATTTTACCCCATTTTACCCCATCACCCACCACTCGGACGCGCTCCAGGTCCACCTCAGCGCGCCTCAGTTTCTCCCAGCAGTAGTGACGGTGACATTTGTGACCCATTTTAACCCATTTTAACCCATTTGTGACCCATTTTACCCCATTTTTAACCCATTTTACCCCATCACCCACCACTCGGACGCGCTCCAGGTCCACCTCAGCGCGCCTCAGTTTCTCCCAGCAGTAGTGACGGTGACATTTGTGACCCATTTTAACCCATTTTAACCCATTTTAACCCATTTTTAACCCATTTTAACCCATTTTGATGCCGTTTGTGACCCATTTTGGTGTCACCCACCACTCGGACGCGCTCCAGGTCCACCTCGGCGCGCCTCAGTTTCTCCCAGCAGTAGTGACGGTGACATTTGCGCTTGGGACGCGGCAGAAGTCCCCGGTGAGCTCGAAGACGTCGCGCACCAGGGGGCAGCCGCACACCTCGTCTGCCGGGACCTGCCGGGGAGGGGTCAGCGCTGGGGGACACCCCCAGACCCCCCCCTGACACCTCCAGGGACACCCCGGGGGTCCTGGCAGGGTCCTGGGGCTTCCCCTGCACCCCCAGACCCATTTTGGGGTCCCAGGAGGGTCCTGGGTGCTTCTCCTGCCCCTCAGGAGCCCCCAGACCCATTCTGGGGTCCTGGGAAGGGTCCTGGGAGGGTCCTGGGTGCTCCCCCTGCCCCCCAGGAGCCCCCAGACCCATTTTGGGGGTCCCAGGACTGTCCTGGACACTTTCCATGACTCCCAGGAGCCCCCAGACCCATTTTGGGGGTCCCAGGACTGTCCTGGACACTCCCCAGGACCCCCAGAACCCCCCAATGCCCACTTTGGGGTCCTGGAAGGGTCCTGGGCGCTCCCCCTGCCCCCCTAAAATCCCCCCCAGACCCATTTTGGGGTCCCAGGAGGGTCCTGGGAGGGTCCTGGACGCTGCCCCCGTCCCCCAGGAGGCCCCAGACCCATTTTGGGGGTCCCAGGACTGTCCTGGACACTCCCCCCACCCCCCAGGAGCCCCCAGACCCATTTTGGGGGGTCCCAGGACTGTCCTGGACACTCTCCTGGACCCCCAGGAGCCCCCAGACCCATTTTGGGGGGTCCCCAGGACTGTCCTGGACACTTTCCAGGACCCCCAGGAGCCCCCAGACCCATTTTGGGGTCCTGGGAAGGGTCCTGGACACTCCCCCCGCCCCCCAGGAGCCCCCAGACCCATTTTGGGGTCCTGGGAAAGGTCCTGGGAGGGTCCTGGGGGCTTCCCCCGTCCCCCAGGAGCCCCCAGACCCATTTTGGGGGGGTCCCAGGACTGTCCTGGACACTCCCCCCCGCCCCCCCAGGAGCCCCCAGACCCACCTTGGGGTCCCAGGACTGTCCTGGACACTTTCCAGGACCCCCAGACCCATTTTGGGGTCCTGGGAAGGGTCCTGGACACTCCCCCCGCCCCCCAAGAGCCCCCAGACCCATTTTGGGGGTCCCAGGACTGTCCTGGACACTCCCCCCGCCCCCCAGGAGCCCCCAGACCCATTTTGGGGGTCCCAGGACTGTCCTGGACACTCCCCCCGCCCCCCAGGAGCCCCCAGACCCACCTTGGGGTCCCGGGAGTGCTCGGGGCACAGCACCTGCAGCCTCTTGCAGTAGGTTTTGCTCTGGGGGTTGTAAACGTCACAGAACAGCCGGGTGGCCCTGGGGGGGGGGGGACACGAGAGGGGTCCTGGGGAGGGGGACAGGGGGACAGGAGACCCCTCCCCAAACAGCCACAACCCCCCCCCCTCAAAATCCCCCCTCGCCAGGGTGACTCCCCCTCCCCAAAAAAACCTCCCCTGGGTGTCCCCTCCCCCCTCCCAGGAGGATTTGGGGGGCTGGGACCCCCCAAGGTGACTCCCCCTCCCCAAAAAGCTTCTCCTGGGTGTCCCCTCCCCCATCCCAAGGGATTTAAGGGGCTGGGACCCCCCCCAGGGTGACTCCCCCTCCCCAAAAAGAGCCCCCAGGACCCCCCCAGACACTCCCCTGGGTGTCCCCTCCCCATCCCAAGGGATTTGAGGGGCTGGGACCCCCCCCAGGGTGACTCCCCCTCCCCAAAAAGCCTCCCCTGGGTGTCCCCAGGAGGATTTGGGGGGCTGGGACCCCCGGAGCCCCCTCCCCACTCACCCCTCGATGCGGGTGGGGTACATGGACCCGAAGGACGTTTGGCTCTCGTACTGCAGGGGGGGTGGGGGTCAAAAAGGGGGGGCAGGGGTGTGACCCCCCCCCCCCCCCCGAGACCCCCCCAGGGCCCTACAGACCCCCAGAGGGTCCCCCAGACCCTACAGAGCCCCCCAAGCCCCTCCCCCCCCCCACCCATGGACCCACAGACCCTCCAGAGCTCCTCCCCACGAGACCCCCCCAGACCCTGTAGAGACCCCAGACCCCACCAGGAACCCCCCAGACCCCCCCAGATCCCCCCAGGAACCCCCCAGGACCCCCCAGATCCCCCCAGGAACCCCCCCAGCCCCTATAGAGACCCCAGGGTACTCCCAGGAACCCCCCAGACCTCTCCAGGACCCCCCCAGGACCCCCCCAAGGACCCCCCAGACCCCCCAGACCCCCCCCAGGACCCCCAGACCCCCTCAGGACCCCCCAGGACCCCCCAGAAGATCCCCCAGATCCCCCAGAAGGATCCCCCAGCATCCCAGGGGTGCCCCCCAGACCCTCCAGGACCCCCAGACCTCCCCAGGACCCCCCCAGACCCCCCCAGGACCCCCCAGAAGAGCCCCCAGATCCCTTGGATGATCCCCCAGACCCCAGAAGGATCCCCCAGCAGCCCAGGGGTGCCCCCCAGACCCCCCCAAGGACCCCCCAGGACCCCCCCAGGACCCTCCCAGACCCCCCCAGATCCCCCAGGACCCCCCCAGGACCCCCCAGGACCCCCCCAAGGACCCCCCAGACCCCCCCAAGGACCCTCCCAGGACCCCCCAGGACCTCCCCAGACCCCCCCAGACCCCCCCAGGACCTCCCCAGAGCCCCCCAAGGACCCCCCCAGATCCCCCCTGACCCCCCCAGAACCCCCCCAGGACCCCCCAGGACCCCCCCAGACCCCCCCAGGACCTCCCCAGACCCCCCAGGACCCCTCCAGACCCCCCAAGGACCCCCCAGGACCCCCCAGACCCCCCAGGACCCCCCCAGGACTCTCCCATGACCCCCAGACCTCCTCCAGGACCCTCCCAGGACCCCCCCAGATCCTCCCAGGACCCCCCCAGACCCCCAGAAGATCCCCCAGACCCCCCAGCAGACCAGAGGTTCCCCCCAAACCCCCCCAGGAGCCCCCCAAGGACCCCCCAGGACCCCCCCAGACCCCCCCAGGACCCCCACAGACCCCCCCAGGACCCCCCAGAAGAGCCCCCAGATCCCTTGGATGATCCCCCAGACCCCAGAAGGATCCCCCAGCAGCCCAGAGGTGCCCCCCAGACCCCCCCAGACCCCCCAGGACCCCCTCAGGACCCCCCAGACCCCCCCCAGACCCCCCAAAACCCCCCAGGACCCCCCCAGGACCCCCCACCTTGGCGTAGCAGCGCTCCATGTGCCTCAGGGCCACCTTGGGGTTGATGGGGTGGCCGCAGGACACGCAGAAGATTTGCAGGTCCGTGTCCTCACTGTCCCCCTCCGTGCTCTGGGGGGGCACCCAGGGCTCAGGGGGGCACCCCCAAACCGGGGAGGGGCTCCAGGGGGGGCTGGGGGTGCCCCAAGGAGGGACTGGGGGGGTTGGGGGATGCTCAGGGGGCTCAAAGAGGACCCAAAATGGGGAGAATTGAAAGATTTGGGGATCCCCGGATCTCCAGGAGCTGCCTGAGGGTGCTCAGGGGTCTCAAAAAAACCCAAAATGGGGAGAATTAAAGGATTTTGGGGATCCCCAGATCTCCAGGAGCCCCATGTGGGTGCTCAGGGGTCTCAAAGAGGACCCAAAATGGGGAGAATTTAAACATTTGGGGATCCCCAGATCTCCAGGAGCCCCATGTGGATGCAAAGAGGACCCAAAACTGGGAAAATTAAAGGATTTTGGGGACCCCCAGGAGCCCCATGTGGATGCAAAGAGAACCCAAAACTGGGAGAGTTAAAGGGGTTTGGGGTCCCCAGATCTCCAGGAGCCGCCTGAGGGTCCTCAGGGGTCTCAAAAAAACCCAAAATGGGGAGAATTGAAAGATTTGGGGATCCCCAGATCTCCAGGAGCTGTGTGTGGGTGCAAACAGGACCCAAAATGGGGAGAATTAAAGGGGTTTGGGGATCCCCAGATCTCCAGGAGCTGCCTGAGGGTGCTCAGGGGTCTCAAAAAAACCCAAAATGGGGAGAATTAAAGGATTTTGGGGATCCCCAGATCTCCAGGAGCCCCATGTGGATGCAAAGAGGACCCAAAACGGGGAGAATTTAAAGACTTGGGGATCCCCAGATCTCTGTGAGCCCCATGTGGGTGCAAAGAGGACCCAAAACTGGGAAAATTAAATGATTTGGGGAACCCCAGATCTCTGTGAGCCCCATGTGGATGCAAAGAGGACCCAAAAAGTGGAGAATTTAAAGGATTTGGGGATCCCCAGATCCCCAGGAGCTGCCTGTGGATGCTCAGGGGTCTCAAAAAAACCCAAAATGGGGAGAATTAAAGGGGTTTGGGGATCCCCAGATCCCGAGGAGCTGTGTGTGGGTGCAAACAGGACCCAAAATGGGGAGAATTAAAGGATTTTGGGGACCCCCAGATCTCTGTGAGCTCCACGTGGATGCAAAGAGGACCCAAAACTGGGAGAATTAAAGGATTTTGAGGACCCCCAGGACCCCACAAAGGACCGGGAGCGGATCCCATGAAGATTTCGAGGATGAGGAGGTGGGGAGGGGGTCCCCACCTCCTCATCCTCGCGGGGCGGGTGCCCCTTGGCGCGGGCGATGAGCCCCTCGAGCTCGTGGAAGCGCCGCTCCATCTCCTGCAGCCGCAGCCGCGCCTGGTGCTGCTCGCGCCGGATCCGCTCCAGCAGCCGCTTGCCGTGCTCCTCCGCCACGCACGGGCTCTGCTGCCACTGCTGGATCCGCTGCGGCAGGATCTCGTAGATCCGGCTGGGATAGAGGGGAGGAAGGGGTTAATGGATCCCTGGGATCCCTGGGATCCACTGCCGGATCCGCTCCAGCAGCCGCTTGCCGTGCTCCTCCGCCACGCACGGGCTCTGCTGCCACTGCTGGATCCGCTGGGGGAGGATCTCGTAGATCCGGCTGGGATTGGGGGGAGTGAAAGGGTTAATGGGGGTTGGGGGATCCCTGGGATCCACTGATGGATCCATCACTGCCACTGCTGGATCCGCTGCGGAAGGATCTCGTAGATCCGGCTGGGATTGGGGGAGTGAAAGGGTTAATGGATCCCTGGGATCCCTGGGATCCACTGCTGGATCCATCACTGCCACTGCTGGATCCGCTGCGGCAGGATCTCGTAGATCCGGCTGGGATCGGGGGGAGGAAGGGGTTAATGGATCCCTGGGATCGGGGGGGAAGGGTTAATGGATCCCTGGGATCCACTGATGGGATTGGGGAGAAAGGGGTTAATGGATCCCTGGGATCCCTGGGATCCACTGCCGGATCCGCTGGGGGAGGATCTCGTAGATCCGGCTGGGATTGGGGGGAATGAAAGGGTTAATGGATCCCTGGGATTGGGGGGGAAAGGGTTAATGGATCCCTGGAATCTCTGGGATCCACTGATGGGATCAGGGGAGTGAAAGGGTTAATGGGGGATCCCTGGGATCCCTGGGATCCACTGAGGCAGGATCTCTTTATATAACTGGTTTACACTGGTCTATACTGGTTTATGCTGGTCTATAAAGGTTTATACTGCTCTGTACTGGTTTACCCCAGCCCGTACTGGTTTATACTGGTTTATACTGGTCTGTACTGGTTTACACTGGTCTATAGGAGTTCATATTGCCCTGTACAGGTTTACCCCAGCCCGTACTGGTTTATACTGGTCTGTACTGGTTTACCCCTGTCCGTACAGGTTTGCCCCAGCCCATACTGGTCCATACTGGTTTATACTGGTCTATAAGGATTCATATTGCTCTGTACTGGTTTACCCTGGTCTGTACTGGTTTATACTGGTCTGTACTGGTTTACCCCATCCATACAGGTTTACCCCAGCCCATACTGGTTTATACTGGTTTATACTGGTCTGTACTGGTTTACCCCTGTCCATACAGGTTTACCCCAGCCCGTACTGGTTTATACTGGTCTGTACTGGTTTACCCCTGTCCATACAGGTTTACCCCAACCCGTACTGGTTTATACTGGTTTATACTGGTCTGTACTGGTTTACCCCTGTCCATACACGTTTACCCCAGCCCGTACTGGTCCATACTGGTTTATACTGGTCTATAGGAGTTCATATTGCCCTGTACAGGTTTACCCCAGCCCATACCGGTTTATACTGGTTTATACTGGTTTATACTGGTTTATACTGGTCTGTACTGGTTTACACTGGTCTATAGGAGTTCCTATTGCCCTGTACAGGTTTACCCCTGGTTTATACTGTACTGTACTGTACTGTACTGGTTTATACTGGTCTGTACTGGTTTACCCCATCCATACAGCTTTACCCCAGCCCGTACTGGTCCATACTGGTTTATACTGGTCTGTACTGGTTTACCCCTGTCCATATAGGTTTACCCCAGTCTGTACTGGTCCATACTGGTTTACACTGCTCTATACTGGTTTACACTGCTCTGTACAGGTTTACCCCAGCCCGTACTGGCCCATACTGGTTTATACTGGTCCATACTGGTGAGCACTCACTTGGCAGCCAGTTTGATGCCGCAGGCCTCGCTGCAGTATTTGGAGGGGGGTCGGGCGGGGCGGGTGCAGCCGGGCCCGAGGCACTGGCCCAGCCCCGCGGGGTCGCGCGCGTCGGCGCGTTCGGCGTGACCCCGGCGCTCGCGGTGCCGCGCCCGCTGCCGGTGCCGCTTGTAGCGCTCCTCCTTCTGCATGGGGAATAACCAGTAACAACCAGTTAACACCAGTAACCTCCCAGTAACCATCACCCATAGCCCAGTGAGCTCCCAGTAACCCCCAGTGACCAGTAACCCCCAGTAACCCCCCAGTGACCCCCAGAGCGCTCGCGGTGCCGCGCCCGCTGCCGGTGCCGCTTGTAGCGCTCCTCCTTCTGCACGGGGAATAACCAGTAACAACCAGTTAGCACCAGTAACCTCCCAGTAACCCACAGTGAGCTCCCAGTGAGCTCCCAGTATCCATCAGTCATAGCCCAGTAACCCCCAGTAACCCCCAGAGCGCTGCCGGTGCCGCTTGTAGCGCTCCTCCTTCTGCACGGGGAATAACCAGTTAGAACCAGTTAGAACCAGTAACCTCCCAGTGAGCTCCCAGTAACCCCCAGTGAGCTCCCAGTAACCCCCAGTAACCCCCAGAGCGCTGCTGGTGCCGCTTGTAGCGCTCCTCCTTCTGCACGGGGAATAACCAGTTAGAACTAGTTAGAACCAGTAACCTCCCAGTAACCCACAGTGAGCTCCCAGTGAGCTCCCAGTATCCATCACTCATAGCCCAGTAACCCCCAGTAACCCCCAGAGCGCTGCCGGTGCCACTTGTAGTGCTCCTCCTTCTGCACCAGGAACCAGTTAACACCAGTAACCTCCCAGTAACCTCCCAGTAACCATCACTCATAGCCCAATAACCCCCAGTAACCCCCAGAGCGCTGCTGGTGCCGCTTGTAGCGCTCCTCCTTCTGCAGCACTACCAACCAGTAACAACCAGTTAGCACCAGTGACCTCCCAGTGAGCTCCCAGTAACCATCACTCATAGCCCAGTAACCCCCAGTGAGCTCCCAGTAACCCCCAGTAACCCCCAGAGCGCTGCTGGTGCCGCTTGTAGCGCTCCTCCTTCTGCACCAGGAACAACCAGTAACAACCAGTTAACACCAGTGAGCTCCCAGTAACCCACAGTGAGCTTCCAGTAACAGCCCAGTAACCATCATCACTCATAGCCCAGTAACCCCCAGTGAGCTCCCAGTGAGCTCCCAGTGAGCTCCCAGTAACCCCCAGTGACCTCCCAGTAACTCCCAGTAACCACCAGTGGCCCTCCCAGCAAAATCTGGAGCCTCGCAGTAACTCCCAGTAACTCCCAGTAGCTCCCAGTAGCTCCCAACAACCCCCAGCAGCCCTCCCAGTAACTCCCAGTAACTCCCAGTAGCTCCCAGTGCCCCCAGCAGCCCTCCCAGTAGCTCCCAGTAACTCCCAGTGCCCCCAGCAGCCCTCCCAGTAGCTCCCAGTAACTCCCAGTGCCCCCAGCAGCCCTCCCAGTAGCTCCCAGTAACTCCCAGTAACTCCCAGTGACTTCCCAGTAGCTCCCAGTGCCCCCAGCAGCCCTCACAGTAACTCCCAGTAACTCCCAGTAACTCCCAGTAACTCCCAGTAACTCACAGTGCCCCCAGCAACCCTCCCAGTAGCTCCCAGTAACTCCCAGTAGCTCCCAGTGCCCCCAGCAGCCCTCCCAGTAGCTCCCAGTAACTCCCAGTAGCTCCCAGTGACTTCCCAGTAGCTCCCAGTGCCCCCAGCAGCCCTCACAGTAACTCCCAGTAGCTCCCAGTAGCTCCCAATAACCCCCAGCAGCCCTCCCAGTAGCTCCCAGTAGCTCCCAGTAGCTCCCAGTAGCTCCCAGTAGCTCCCAGTGCCGCCCACCTTCTTGTCGGATTTCTTCTCGCGCCGTTTGACGTGTTTGACCTTGACCGCGCGCTTGCGCAGGACGGGGTCCAGGAACGGCGCGTCCTCGGCGTCACTGAGCCAGGGCTGGGGAGCGGGGACACGTTGGGGACACCTGGGGACACCTGGGGACACCTGGGGACACCTGGGGACACACCTGGGGACACTTTGGGGCACTTGGGGACACCTGGGGGACACCTGGGGACACCTGGGGACATTTGGGGACACTTTGGGGACACTTGGGGACACCTGGGGACACCTGGGGACACTCTGGGGACACTTTGGGGACACCTGGGGACACCTGGGGACACTTTGGGGACACTTGGGGACACCTGGGGACACTGAGGACACACCTGGGGACACCTGGGGACACTTGGGGACACCTGGGGACACTTGGGGACACTTTAGGGACACTTTGGGGACACTCTGGGGACACCTGGGGACACACCTGGGGACAGCTGGGGACACACCTGGGGACACCTGGGGACACTTTGGGGACGCCTGGGGACACTCTGGGAACACTTTGGGGACACGTTGGGGACACTTGGGGACACTTTGGGGACACCTGGGGACACCTGGGGACACTTTGGGGACACCTGGGGACACCTGGGGACACTTTGGGGACACCTGGGGACACCTGGGGGGCACCTGGGGACACTCTGGGGACACTTTGGGGACACCTGGGGACAGCTGGGGACACCTGGGGACACTTTGGGGACACCTGGGGACACTTCAGGGACACCTGGGGACACTTTGGGGACACCTGGGGGTACTTGGGGACACCTGGGGACACCTGGGGACACCTGGGGACACCTGGGGACACTTTGGGGACACCTGGGGACACTCTGGGACATGTTGGGGACACCTGGGGACAGCTGGGGACACCTGGGGACACTCTGGGGACACGTTGGGGACACCTGGGGACACCTGGGGACACCTGGGGACACTTGGGGACACTTTGGGGACACTTGGGGACACTCTGGGACACGATGGGGACACCTGGGGACACCTGGGGACACCTGGGGACACTTGGGGACACTTGGGGACACTTGGGGACACTCTGGGGACACTTTGGGACATGTTGGGGACACCTGGGGACAGCTGGGGACACTTTAGGGACACCTGGGGACACCTGGGGACACTTTGGGGACACCTGGGGACACCTGGGGACACCTGGGGACACTTTGGGGACACTTTGGGGACACCTGGGGACACCTGGGGACACTTTGGGGACACTTTGGGGACACCTGGGGACACCTGGGGACACTTTGGGGACACTTTGGGGACACCTGGGGACACTTTGGGGACACCTGGGGACACCTGGGGACACTCTGGGACATGTTGGGGACACCTGGGCACAGCTGGGGACAGCTGGGGACACTTTGGGGACACTTTGGGGACACTTTGGGGACACTTGGGGACATTTGGGGACACTTTGGGGACACTTGGGGACACCTGGGGACACCTGGGGACACCTGGGGACACTTTGGGGACACCTGGGGACACCTGGGGGACACTTCAGGGACATCTGGGGACACCTGGGGACACTGGGGACACTTTGGGGACACCTGGGGACACTCTGGGGACACTTGGGGACACCCTGGGGACACCTGGGGACACTCTGGGGACACCTGGGGACACTTTGGGGACACTTTGGGGACACCTGGGGACACTTTGGGGACACTTTGGGGACACCTGGGGACACTTTGGGGACACTCTGGGGACACTTTGGGGACACCTGGGGACAGCTGGGGACACTCGGGGACACCTGGGGACACCTGGGGGACACCTGGGGACACACTGGGGACACCTGGGGACACCTGGGGACACTTTGGGGACACCTGGGGACACCTGGGGACACTCTGGGACACTTTGGGGACACTTGGGGGACACTTGGGGGCACTTTGGGGACACCTGGGGGTACTTGGGGACACTTTGGTACACGATGGGGACACCTGGGGACACTTTGGGGACACTTTGGGGACACTTGGGGACACCTGGGGGACACCTGGGGACACTCTGGGGACACCTGGGGGACACCTGGGGACACTTTGGGGACACTTTAGGGACACCTGGGGACACCTGGGGACATTTGGGGACACCTGGGGACAGCTGGGGACACGTTGGGGACACTTGGGGACACTCCTCCCCTGCAGGGCTGGACGTGCCCAAAGCCCAACCCAGAGCGTCCCCTAAGAACTTCACAACTATAAATAACAATTATTAATTATTAATCATTAATTATTAATTATTAATTATTAGTCATTAATTATTAATTACTAATTAAACTCCAGATTAAAACACCCCCCGTGCCTCAGTGGGGTTAAACCCAGCTCCAGGGGGGCAGTTTGGGGGTCCCAGGGCAGTTTTGGGGGGTCCCAGGGCAGTTTTGGGTGTCCTGGGTCAGTTCTGGGGGTCCCAGGGCAGTTTTGGGTGTCCTGGGTCAGTTTTGGGGGGTCCCAGGGCAGTTTTTGGGTGTCCCAGGGCAGTTTTGGGGGGTCCCAGGGCAGTTTTGGGGGGTCCCAGGGCAGTTTTGGGGGGTCCCAGGGCAGTTTCGGCGGGTCCTGGGGCAGTTTTGGGGGGTCCCAGGGCAGTTTTGGGGGTCCTGGGTCAGTTTTTGGGGGTCCCAGGGCAGTTTTGGGTGTCCTGGGTCAGTTTTTGGGGGTCCCAGGGCAGTTTTTGGGGGTCCCAGGGCAGTTTTTGGTGGTCCTGGGTCAGTTTTTGGGTGTCTCAGGGCAGTTTTGGGGGTCCTGGGGCAGTTTTGGGGGGTCCCGGGGCAGTTTTGGGGGTCCCAGGGCAGTTTTGGGGGGTCCCGGGGCAGTTTTGGGGGTCCCGGGGCAGTTTTGGGGTGCCTGGGGCAGTTTTGGGGGTCCCAGGGCAGTTTTGGGGGGTCCCAGGGCAGTTTTGGGTGTCCTGGGTCAGTTTTTGGGGGTCCTGGGTCAGTTTTTAGGGGTCCTGGGTCAGTTTTGGGTGTCTGGGGCAGTTTTTGGGGGTCCTGGGTCAGTTTTTGGGGGTCCCAGGGCAGTTTTGGGGGTCCCAGGGCAGTTTTTGGGGGTCCCAGGGCAGTTTTGGGGGTCCCAGGGCAGTTTTGGGGGGTCCCAGGGCACTTTTGGGGGGTCCCGGGGCAGTTTTGGGGGGTCCCAGGGCAGTTTTGGGGGTCCCAGGGCAGTTTTGGGGGTCTCAGGGCAGTTTTTGGGGGTCCCAGAGCAGTTTTGGGGGGTCCCAGGGCAGTTTTGGGTGTCCCGGGGCAGTTTTGGGGGTCCCGGGTCAGTTTTTGGGTGTCCCAGGGCAGTTTTTGGGTGTCCCGGGGCAGTTTTGGGGGTCCCAGGGCAGTTTTTGGGGTCCAGGGTCAGTTTTTGGGGGTCTCAGGGCAGTTTTGGGGGTCCCAGGGCAGTTTTGGGTGTCTCAGGGCAGTTTTGTGGGGTCCAAGGTCAGTTTTTGGGGGTCCCAGGGCAGTTTTGGTGGGTCCCAGGGCAGTTTTGGGGGTCCTGGGGCAGTTTTGGGGGTCCTGGGGCAGTTTTGGGGGGTCCTGGGTCAGTTTTGGGGGTCCCAGGGCAGTTTTGGGGGTCCCAGGGCAGTTTTTGGGTGTCTCAGGGCAGTTTTTGGGGGTCCCAGGGCAGTTTTGGGGGGTCCCAGGGCAGTTTTGGGGGTCCCAGGGCAGTTTTGGGGGGTCCCAGGGCAGTTTTGGTGGTCACAGGGCAGTTTTGGGGGGTCCCAGGGCAGTTTTGGGGGGTCCCAGGGCAGTTTTGGGTGTCTCAGGGCAGTTTTGGGGGTCCTGGGTCAGTTTTTGGGGGTCCTGGGTCATTTTTTGGGGGGTCCCAGGGCAGTTTTTGGGGGTCCTGGGTCAGTTTTGGGGGTCCTGGGGCAGTTTTGTGTGTCCTGGGTCAGTTTTGGGGTGTCCAGGGGCAGTTTTGGGTGTCCTGGGTCAGTTTTGGGGGTCCTGGGTCAGTTTTGGGGGTCCCAGGGCAGTTTTGGGGGTCCCAGGGCAGTTTTTGGGGGGTCCCAGGGCAGTTTTGGGGGGTCCCAGGGCAGTTTTGGGGGGTCCTGGGTCAGTTTTTGGGTGTCTCAGGGCAGTTTTGGGGGGTCCCAGGGCAGTTTTGGGGGGTCCTGGGTCAGTTTTTGGGTGTCTCAGGGCAGTTTTGGGGGGTCCTGGGTCAGTTTTGGGTGTCCTGGGGCAGTTTTGGGGGGTCCCAGGGCAGTTTTTGGGTGTCTCAGGGCAGTTCTGGGGGTCCCAGGGCAGTTTTGGGGGGTCCCAGGGCAGTTTTGGGTGCCCCAGGGCAGTTTTTGGGTGTCCCAGGGCAGTTTTGGGGGGTCCCAGGGCAGTTTTGGGGGGTCCCAGGGCAGTTTTGGGTGTCCTGGGGCAGTTTTGGGGGTCCCAGGGCAGTTTTGGGGGTCCCAGGGCAGTTTTGGGGGGTCCCGGGGCAGTTTTGGGGGGTCCCAGGGCAGTTTTGGGTGTCCTGGGTCAGTTTTGGGGGTCCTGGGTCAGTTTTGGGGGTCCCGGGGCAGTTTTGGGGGTCCCAGGGCAGTTTTTGGGGGTCCTGGGTCAGTTTTGGGGGTCCTGGGTCAGTTTTTGGGTGTCTCAGGGCAGTTTTGGGGGTCCCAGGGCACTTTTGGGGGGTCCTGGGTCAGTTTTGGGGGTCCCAGGGCAGTTTTGGGTGTCCTGGGTCAGTTTTGGGGGTCCTGGGTCAGTTTTGGGGGTCCCGGGGCAGTTTTGGGGGTCCCAGGGCAGTTTTTGGGGGTCCTGGGTCAGTTTTGGGGGTCCTGGGTCAGTTTTTGGGTGTCTCAGGGCAGTTTTGGGGGGTCCCAGGGCAGTTTTTGGGGGTCCCAGGGCAGTTTTGGGGGTCCCGGGGCAGTTTTGGGGGGTCCCGGGGCAGTTTTGGGGGGTCCCAGGGCAGTTTTGGTGGTCCTGGGTCAGTTTCTGGGGGTCCCAGGGCAGTTTTGGGGGTCCCAGGGCAGTTTTGGGGGTCCCAGGGCAGTTTTGGGGGGTCCCAGGGCAGTTTTGGGGGGTCCCAGGGCAGTTTTGGGGGTCCTGGGTCAGTTTTGGGGGTCCTGGGTCATTTTTTGGGGGTCCCAGGGCAGTTTTGGGGGTCCCAGGTCAGTTTTGGGGGTCCCAGGGCAGTTTGGGTGTCCCAGGGCAGTTTTGGGGGGTCCTGGGTCAGTTTTTGGTGGTCCTGGGTCAGTTTTGGTGGTCCTGGGGCAGTTTTGGGGGTCCCAGGGCAGTTTCGGGGGGTCTCAGGGCAGTTTTGGGGGTCCCAGGGCAGTTTTTGGGTGTCCCAGGGCAGTTTTTGGGTGTCCCAGGGCAGTTTTGGGGGTCCTGGGGCAGTTTTGGGTGTCCTGGGTCAGTTTTGGGGTGTCTGGGGCAGTTTTTGGGGGTCCCAGGGCAGTTTTGGGGGTCCTGGGGCAGTTTTTGGGTGTCTCAGGGCAGTTTTGGGGGTCCCAGGGCAGTTTTGGGGGGTCCCAGGGCAGTTTTGGGGGTCCCAGGGCAGTTTTTGGGGGTCCCAGGGCAGTTTTGGGTGTCCTGGGTCAGTTTTGGGGGGTCCCAGGGCAGTTTTGGGGGTCCCAGGGCAGTTTTTGGGGGTCCTGGGTCATTTTTTGGGTGTCCCAGGGCAGTTTCTGGGGGTCCTGGGTCAGTTTTGGGGGTCCCAGGGCAGTTTTTGGGGGTCCCAGGGCAGTTTTGGGGGTCCCAGGGCAGTTTTGGGGGTCTCAGGGCAGTTTCTGGGGGTCCCAGGGCAGTTTTGGGGCTCTCAGGGCAGTTTTGGGGGGTCCTGGGGCAGTTTTGGGGGGTCCTGGGTCAGTTTTGGGGGTCCCAGGGCAGTTTTTGGGGGTCCCGGGGCAGTTTTGGGGGGTCCCAGGGCAGTTTTGGGGGGTCCCAGGGCAGTTTTTGGGTGTCCCAGGGCAGTTTTTGGTGGTCCTGGGTCAGTTTTTGGGTGTCTCAGGGCAGTTTTGGGGGTCCCGGGGCAGTTTTGGGGGGTCCCAGGGCAGTTTTGGGGGTCCCAGGGCAGTTTTGGGGGGTCCCAGGGCAGTTTTGGGGGTCCCAGGGCAGTTTTGGGGGGCTCACCAGGCCGTGCTCGTCGAAGGCGCCGGCGCAGAGCTCCTGGTAGAGCCGGGGGTCGAGGGGCAGCTCCTCATCCGAGAGGGTCTCGGGGGGCCCCGGCCCCCCCAGCTGCGCCTTCAGCAGCTCCAGGTCCCCCTCGCGCCCCCGCGCCAGCTGGGGGGGGGTCAGCACTGCCAGGGACCCCCGGGACCCCCTGGTGGCACCCCTGGGACCCTCCTGGGACCCTCTTGGGATCCCCATGACACCTCTGGGACCCTCTGGGACCCCCTGGTGACACCTCTGGGACCCTCTGGTGACACCTCTGGGACCCCCATGGCACCCCTGAGACCCCCGGGACCCCCCCATGGCACCGCTGGACCCCCTGGGACCCTCTGGTGACACCCCTGGGACCCTCCTGGGACCCTCTTGGGACCCCCATGGCACCTCTGGGACCCCCTCATGACACCCCTGGGACCCCCATGGCACCCCTGGGACCCTCCTGGGACCCTCTGGGACCCCCTCGTGGCACCCCCGGGACCCCCCAGGACACCTCCATCAGTTGGGGGGGGGTTCAGCACCACCAGGGACCCCCCAGGACCCCCTGGTGACACCCCTGGGACCCTCCTGGGACCCTCCTGGGATCCCCTGGGACCCCCTGGTGACACCTCTGGGACCCCCATGGCACCCCTGAGACCCCTGCGACCCCCCCATGGCACCGCTGGACCCCCTGGGACCCCCTGGTGACACCCCTGGGACCCTCCTGGGACCCTCTTGGGACCCTCATGGCACCTCTGGGACCCCCTGGTGACACCCCTGGGACCCCCCATGACCCCCCAATCACTTGCAGGGGGGGGGGGTTCAGCATGGCCAGAGACCCCCTGGGACCCCCTGGTGACACCCCTGGGACCCCCATGGCACCCCTGGGACCCCCCAGGACACCCCCATCATTTGAGGGGGGCTCAGCACCGCCAGGGACCCCCCAAGACCCCCTTGAGGGGGGGTCAGCACCTTCCTGGGCACCCCCTGTGAGACCCCCACCCCCCCACCCGCGGGTTTTGGGGTGCCCCCCCCTCCCCCACCCCCTCCCCAGGGGGGACAGGGGGGGTCTGGGGTCCCCCTGACCCCTCCCCACAGCACTCACCGAGGTGGGGAAGTACTTGTAGGACTCCTGTGGGGACACGAGGGGACAGTCAGGGAGCTGGCAGGGGACAGGGACAGGGGACAGGGACAGGGATGGGGACAGGAGGGGACAGGGGTGGGGACAGGGGACAGGGACAGGGACAGGGGACAGGGGACAGGGATGGGGACAGGGACAGGGGACAGGGGATGGGGACAGGGGACAGGGACAGGGGACAGGGGACAGGGATGGGGACAGGGATGGGGACAGGGACAGGGATGGGGACAGGGACAGGGATGGGGACAGGGACAGGGGACAGGGACAGGGATGGGGACAGGGATGGGGACAGGGACAGAGGACAGGGATGGGGACAGGGACAGGGGACAGGGACAGGGATGGGGACAGGGATGGGGACAGGGACAGAGGACAGGGATGGGGACAGGGATGGGGACAGGGATGGGGACAGGGGACAGGGACAGGGATGGGGACAGGGGACAGGGATGGGGACAGGGGACAGGGACAGGGGACAGGGACAGGGATGGGGACAGGGGACAGGGATGGGGACAGGGGATTGGGACGGGGATGGGGACAGGGACAGGGACGGGGACAGGGACAGGGACAGGGGACAGGGACAGGGGACAGGGACAGGGGATGGGGACAGGGACAGGGACAGGGACAGGGGACAGGGACAGGGGACAGGGACAGGGGACAGGGACAGGGGATGGGGACAGGGACAGGGACAGGGGACAGGGACAGGGACAGGGACAGGGATGGGGACGGGGACAGGGATGGGGATAGGGATGGGGACAGGGATGGGGACAGGGATGGGGACAGAGATGGGGACAGGGACAGGGAACAGGGACAGGGATGGGGACATGGGGACATGGGGAGGTGACACACCAGGGACACCAGGCAAGGTGACAAAGAGACATGAGACACGGTGACAAAGAGACACGAGACAGGGTGACAAAGGGACATGAGACAGGGTGACAAAGGGACACGAAGACACGGCCAGACGGTGACAAAGCACGTGTCATGACACCGGACACGGTGACAAAGGGACACGAGGCGGTGACAAAGGGACACGAGGCGGTGACAGAGCCACACGACAGGGACATGGAGAGCAAGAGCCACACTGGGGACACTTTGGGGACACTTTGGGGACACTTTGAGGACACATTTGGGGACACATTTGGGGACACTTTGAGGACACGTTTGGGAACGTGTTTGGGGACACTTTGGGGACACATTGAGGACACATTTGGGAACGTGTTTGGGGACACATTTGGGGACACTTTGAGGACACATTGAGGACACATTTGGGGACATGTTGGGGACACTTTGAGGACACATTGGGGACACGATGGGGACACGATGGGAACACTTTGGGGACACTTTAGGGACACTTTGAGGACACATTTGGGACACTTTGGGGACACATTTGGGACACATATGGGGACACTTTAGGGACACGTTGGGGACACTTTGGGGACACATTGAGGACACATTTGGGGACACTCTGGGGGCACTTTGGGGCACTTTGAGGACACTTTGGGGACACTCTGGGGACACTGGGGACACGCTCACCCGCGCCCGCAGCTGGCACTGCCGCAGCCGGCACTTCTGGCGGATCTTGTTGGGGCCCCCAAATTTCTTCATGTCGCGACAGAAATCGCACTGGCCGCAGTCCTCGGGGCGCCGGCACGCCTCGCACTCGCCACACATCCGGGCTGAGCGCTTGATCTGTGCCAAAAATGAGATAAAGAACCCCAAAAATGAGATCAGGGACCCCGAAAATGGGGTCAGGAACCCCAAAAATGAGATCAGGGACCCCGAAAATGGGGTTAGGGACCCCAAAAATGGGTAAGGAACCCCAAAAAATGGGGTTAGGGACCCCAAAAATGAGATCAGGAACGCCAAAAATGGGGTTAGGGACCCCGAAAACGGGGTTAGGGACCCCGAAAATGGGGTTAGGGACGCCGAAAATGGGCCAGGAACCCCAAAAAACGGGGTTAGGGACCCCAAAAATGGGTAAGGAACCCTGAAAATGGGTCAGGAAACCTGAAAATGGGGTTAGGGACCCCATAAAATGAGATCAGGGACCCCAAAAACGGGGTCAAGAACACCAAAAATGGGGTCAAGGACACCAAAAACGGGGTTGGGAACACCAAAAACGGGGTTAGGAACCCCAAAAATGGGTCAGGAATCTCGAAAAACAGAGTCAGAAACCCCCAAAATTGGGTCAGGAACTCAAAAAACAGGGTCAGGAACCCCAAAAACTGGGTCAAAATCACCAAAAACGGGGTCAGGAACACAAAAAACAGGGTCAGGGACCCCAAAAACTGGGTCAAAAACACCAAAAACGGGGTCAGGAACAGAAAAACCAGGGTCAGGAACCCCGAAAACTGGGTCAAAACCACTAAAAACGGAGTCAGGAACAGAAAAACCAGGGTCAGGAACCCCGAAAATGGGTCAGGAACCCCAAAAACGGGGTCAGGAACCCCAAAAACTGGGTCAAAACCACCAAAAACGGAGTCAGGAACACAAAAAACAGGGTCAGGAACCCCAAAAACTGGGTCAAAACCACCAAAAACGGGGTCAGGAACACAAAAAACAGGGTCAGGGACCCCAAAAACTGGGTCAGGAACACCAAAAACAGGGTCAGGGACCCCGAAAATGGGTCAGGAACCCCGAAAATGGGTCAGGAATCCCGAAAAACAGAGTCGGAAACCCCCAAAATTGGGTCAGGAACTCAAAAAACAGGGTCAGGAACCCCAAAAACTGGGTCAAAAACACCAAAAACGGGGTCAGGAACACAAAAAACAGGGTCAGGAACCCCAAAAACTGGGTCAAAAACACCAAAAACGGAGTCAGGAACACAAAAAACAGGGTCAGGAACCCCAAAAACTGGGTCAAAATCACCAAAAACGGGGTCAGGAACACAAAAAACAGGGTCAAAACCACCAAAAACTGGGTCAGGAACCCCGAAAATGGGTCAGGAACCACGGGAACGGTTCTGAATAACGAGATCCGAAACCCCGAAACCTGGAGTCGGGAACCCCAGGGTCTGGAACCCAGTCTAGAACCGAGTCTAGAACCCAATCTAGAACCGAGTCTAGAACCGAGTCTAGAACCCAGTCTAGAACCACTCTAGAACCGAGTCTAGAACCCCAAAACCTAGAACCGAGCCTAGAACCGAGCCTAGAACCCCCCCCAAAACCTGGAACCCCGAAAATCTGAGAGCTGGGACCCCGAAAACGAAGTCTGGGACCCCGGAAACTGCGATTGGGAGCCCCAAAAACTGTGATTGAGAGCCCCAAAAAACTGATTGAGAACCCCTGAAAACTGTGATTTTGAATCCCAAAAAAATGAGAAAGGGAACCCCGAAAATGGGGTGAGGAATGCTGAAAACCAGGTGAGGTGCCCCAAAAATGGGGTCAGGTGTCCCAAAAATGGGATCAGGTGTCCCAAAAATGGAGTCAAGTACCCCAAAAATGGGATCAGGTGTCCCAAAAATGGGGTCAGGAATGCTGAAAACCACGTGAGGTGCCCCAAAAATGGATCAGGTGTCCCAAAAATGGAGTCAGGTACCCCAAAAATGGGATCAGGTACCCCAAAAATGGATCAGGTGCCCCAAAAATGGGATCAGGTGCCCCAAAAATGGATCAGGTGTCCCAAAAATGGATCAGGTGCCCCAAAAATGGATCAGGTGTCCCAAAAATGGGATCAGGTACCCCAAAAATGGAGTCAGGTGCCCCAAAAATGGAGTCAGGTGCCCCAAAAATGGGATCAGGTGCCCCAAAAATGGGATCAGGTGCCCCAAAAATGGATCAGGTGTCCCAAAAATGGAGTCAGGAACCCTGAAAACTGGGTGAGGTGCCCCAAAAATGGGATCAGGTGTCCCAAAAATGGGATCAGGTGTCCCAAAAATGGATCAGGTGTCCCAAAATGGAGTCAGGAGCCCCAAAACTGAGTCAGGTACCCCAAAAATTGAGGTACCCCAAAACCAGACCAGGAACCCCAAAAATCCAGCCAGAGCACCCCAAAACCAGACCAGGAACCCCAAAAATCCAGCTGGGGCACCCCAAAACCAGACCAGGAACCCCAAAAATCCTGCTGGGGCACCCCAAAACGAGATCAGGAACCCCAAAAATCCAGCTGGGGCACCCCAAAACGAGATCAGGAACCCCAAAAATCCTGCTGGGGCACCCCAAAACGAGATCAGGAACCCCAAAAATCCAGCTGGGGCACCCCAAAACGAGATCAGGAACCCCAAAAATCCTGCTGGGGCACCCCAAAATGAGATCAGGAACCCCAAAAATCCTGCTGGGGCACCCCAAAACCAGACCAGGAACCCCAAAAATCCAGCCAGGGCACCCCAAAATGAGATCAGGAACCCCAAAAAATCCAGCCAGGGCACCCCAAAACGCACCCAGGGAACCCCAACCCCAACCCAAGTGCAATCCCAGACCCCTGGAGAGGCTCAGGGGTCCCCCAAAGCCCCCCAGACCCCCCCAAATCCTCATCCAAGGGGTCTCCAGCCCCTCCCAGCCCCCCCCAGATTTTGGGGTCTCCCCTTTTTTGGGGTGCCCACCTTGGCAGCCCGGCCCTGCTCCAGCTCCTGCCCCTTGGTGCCCTCGTGCTCCTTCTCCCTCCACTTCTTGTGCCGGTAGCGGATCTCCAGGCTTGGATCCTTCTCTGGGGGGGTCAGAGGGGGCTCAGGGGGGGCTCAGGGGGGGCTCAGGGGGACCCCGACCCCCTCCCCAAATCCCCTGACCCAGTGACCCCCCTCAATGAGGGACCCCCGGATCCCCCTCCCCAAAAATCGCCACCCAGGAGGCCCAAAACGGACCCCAAAATCTGCCCTAATCCCCCCAAACTGGACTCAGGTGTCTGAGACCCCCCCAGGAACCACCCAGAGCCCCCCAAATTATCCAGACCCCCCCAAATTATCCAGAACCCACCCAGACCCCTCCCCAAATTATCCAGAATCCCCCAAAAACCATCCAGACCCCCCCAAATTATCCAGAACCCACCAGAAGCCACCCAGACCCCTCCTCAAATTATCCAGAACCCACCAGAAGCCACCCAGACCCCCCCAAATTATCCAGAACCCACCAGGAACCACCCAGACCCCCCCAAATTATCCAGAACCCCCCAAAAACCACCCAGACCCCCCCCAAATTATCCAGAACCCACCAGAAATCACCCAGACCCCTCCTCAAATTATCCAGAATCCCCCAAAAACCATCCAGACCCCCCCAAATTATCCAGAACCCCCCAGGAACCATCCAGACCCCTCCCCAAATTATCCAGAACCCCCCAGGAACCATCCAGACCCCTCCCCAAATTATCCAGAACCACCCAGACCCCCCCAAATTATCCAGAATCCCCCAAAAACCATCCAGACCCCTCCTCAAATTATCCAGAACCACCCAGAAACCACCCAGACCCCTCCTCAAATTATCCAGAATCCCCCAAAAACCACCCAGACCCCTCCTCAAATTATCCAGAACCCCCCAGAAACCATCCAGACCCCTCCTCAAATTATCCAGAACCCCCCAGAATCCACCCAGACCCCTCCCCAAATTATCCAGAACCCCCCAGAAACCATCCAGACCCCTCCTCAAATTATCCAGAACCCCCCAGAAAGCACCCAGACCCCTCCTCAAATTATCCAGAACCACCCAGAAACCATCCTGACCCCTCCCACACATTATCCACAACCCCCCAGACCCCCCCAAATTATCCAGAACCCCACAGAAACCACCCAGACCCCTCCCCAAATTATCCAGAATCCCCCAAAAACCACCCAGACCCCTCCCCAAATTATCCAGAATCCCCCAGAAACCATCCAGACCCCTCCCCAAATTATCCAGAACCCCCATAACCCCCCCAAATTATCCAGAATCCAGCAGAAACCACCCAGACCCCCCCAAATTATCCAGAACCCACCAGAAGCCACCCAGACCCCTCCTCAAATTATCCAGAACCCACCAGAAATCACCCAGACCCCTCCTCAAATTATCCAGAACCCACCAGAAGCCACCCAGACCCCTCCCCAAATTATCCAGAATCCCCCAAAAACCATCCAGACCCCTCCTCAAATTATCCAGAACCCCCCAGAAACCACCCAGACCCCTCCTCAAATTATCCAGACCCCCCCATAACCCCCCCGATCCTCTCCCAAATTATCCAGAACCCCCCAAAAACCACACAGACCCCCCCCAAATTATCCAGAACCACCCAGGTGTCCCTGGAACCCCCCAAACCAACCCCTCTCACCCCCAGACCCTTCCCCTGAGCCCCCCAAAGCAGCCCCCAGCCCCTGGAACCCCCAGAGGGTTCCCCCAAGCCCACCGAGCCCCCCAAAGCAGCCCAACACCCCTCTCACTGCAGCCCAACACCCCCAGACCATTCCCCCGAGCCCCCCAAAGCAGCCCCCAGCCCCTCTCACCCCCAGACCATTCCCCCAAGCCCCCCAAAGCAGCCCCCAGCCCCTGGAACCCCCAGAGGGTTCCCCCAAGCCCACCGAGCCCCCCAAAGCAGCCCCCAGCCCCTCTCACCCCCAGACCCTTCCCCTGAGCCCCCCAAAGCAGCCCCCAGCCCCTGGAACCCCCAGCCCAACACCCCCAGACCATTCCCCTGAGCCCCCCAAGGCAGCCCCCAGCCCCTCTCACCCCCAGACCATTCCCCCAAGCCCCCCAAAGCAGCCCCCAGCCCCTCTCACCACATTCCAACACCCCCAGACCATTCCCCTGAGCCCCCCAAGCCCCCCAAAGCAGCCCCCAGCCCCTCTCACCACATTCCAACACCCCCAGACCATTCCCCTGAGCCCCCCAAAGCAGCCCCCAGCCCCTCTCACCCCCAGACCATTCCCCCAAGCCCCCCAAGCCCCCCCAAGCCCCCCAAGCCCCCCAAGGCAGCCCCCAGCCCCTCTCACCCCCAGTTCCTTTCACCCCCAGAGGGTTCCCCCAAGCCCCCCAAGCCCCCCCAAGCCCCCCAAGCCCCCCAAGCAGCCCCCAGCCCCTCTCACCGCGGCACTGCCGGCAGTACCACTCCCGGATGGCCTTGGCCATGCGCTCGGTGATGTTGATGCAGTCCCCATGGAACCACTCGTTGCAGTTGTCGCAGCCGCTGCGGGGTGGGGGTGACAGTGAGACCCTCACCGGGCAGCCCCAAAGCCCCCCCAACCTCCCCCACCCCCCTCGAGCTTCGGGGGGACCCCCTCAAACCCCCCCAGGGGCCAAAACGAGCCGGGGTCCCCCAATGGGAGAGGCAGGCGGGACCCCCAGCCCTGTGTGCCCCCCGCAGCCCCCTCAGGTCTGCTGAGACCCCCGCGTTCCCCCTCAAATCCAGGGGCAATTCCAGACCCCAAATCCCCCCGAATCCCCCTCAAATCCAGGGGCAATTCCAGACCCCCGTGTTCCCCCTCAAATCCCGGAGCAATTCCAGACCCCCACGTTCCCCCTCAAATCCAGGGGCAATTCCAGACCCCCCCTCAAATCCTGGAGCAATTCCAGACCCCCGCGTTCCCCCTCAAATCCTGGAGCAATTCCAGACCCCAAATCCCCCCAAATCCCCCTCAAATCCTGGAGCAATTCCAGACCCCAAATCCCCCCGAATCCCCCTCACATCCCGGAGCAATTCCAGGCCCCGAATCCCCCCAATCCCCCCTCACATCCCGGGGCCCTTCCCGACCCTGAATCCCCCCGTTCTCCCCTCACATCATGAAGCAGTTTCAGACCCCGATCCCCCCTCATGTCCCGGAGCAGCTCCAGACCCCGAATCCCCCTGATCCCCCCTCACATCCCGGAGCCTTTCCTGATCCCCCCTCACATCCCGGAGCCGTTCCCCACCCCGAATCCCCCCATTTTCCCCTCACATCCCGGAGCCGTTCCCCACCCCGAATCCCCCCGTTTTCCCCTCACATCATGAAGCAGTTCCAGACCCTGATCCCCCCTCATATCCCGGAGCAATTCCAGACCCCGATCCCTCTCTTCTCCCCTCACATCCCGGAGCCTTTCCCGACCCCAAATACCCCCGAATCCCCCTCACATCATGAAGCAGTTTCAGACCCCGAATCCCCCTCACATCCCAGAGCAATTCCAGACCCCGATCCCCCCGTTCTCCCCTCACATCCCGGAACCTTTCCTGATCCCCCCTCACATCCCGGAGCCGCTCCCCACCCCGAATCCCCCCGTTTTCCCCTCACATCCCGGAGCAATTCCAGGCCCCGAATCCCCCCATTCCCCCTCAAATCCCAGAGCAGTTCCCCACCCCAAATCCCCCCGTTCTCCCCTCACATCCCTGAGCCGTTCCCCACCCCGAATCCCCCCGTTTTCCCCTCACATCATGAAGCAGTTCCAGACCCCGATCCCCCCTCACATCCCGGAGCCTTTCCCCACCCCGAATCCCCCCGTTTTCCCCTCACATCATGAAGCAGTTGATGTCCGGTTTGCGGCACACGCAATAAACCGGCGCGTTCTCCTCCCCGCCCGGGGCCGCCTCCGCGTCCGAGAATTCGCTGTCCTGAGGGGGGGAACGGCGGGGAGAGGCTGTCAGAGCCCGGGGAGCCGCTCAGGACACCCCGGCCGGCCCCCACTGCCCGCGGAGCCCTCACAAAGCCCCGGGACCCCCCCTCACAAAGCCCCGGGACCCCCCTCACAAACCCCCGGGACCCCCCTCACAAAGCCCCGGGACCCCCCCTCACAAAGCCCCGGGACCCCCCTCATAAACCCCCGGGACCCCCCTCACAAAGCCCCGGGACCCCCCCTCACAAAGCCCCGGGACCCCCCTCATAAACCCCCGGGACCCCCCTCACAAAGCCCCGGGACCCCCCCTCACAAAGCCCCGGGACTCCCCTCACAAAGCACCGGGACCCCCCCTCACAAAGCCCCGGGACCCCCCTCACAAAGCCCCGGGACCCCCCTCACAAAGCCCCGGGACCCCCCTCACAAAGCCCCGGGACTCCCCTCACAAAGCCCCGGGACCCCCCCTCACAAAGCCCCGGGACCCCCCCTCACAAAGCCCCGGGACCCCCCCTCACAAAGCCCCGGGACCCCCCCTCACAAAGCCCCGGGACCCCCCCTCACAAAGCCCCGGGACCCCCCTCACAAAGCCCCGGGACCCCCCTCACAAACCCCCGGGACCCCCCCTCACAAACCCCCGGGACCCCCCTCACAAACCCCCGGGACTCCCCTCACAAACTCCCGGGACCCCCCTCACAAACCCGCGGGACCCCCCTCACAAAGCCCCGGGACTCCCCCTCACAAAGCCCCGGGACCCCCCCTCACAAAGCCCCGGGACCCCCCCTCATAAAGCACCGAGACCCCCCCTCACAAAGCCCCGGGACCCCCCCCTCACAAAGCCCCGGGACTCCCCTCACAAAGCCCCGGGACCCCCCCTCACAAAGCCCCGGGACCCCCCCCTCACAAAGCCCCGGGACCCCCCTCACAAAGCCCCGGGACCCCCCCTCACAAAGCCCGGGACCCCCCCCCTCACAAAGCCCCGGGACCCCCCCTCACAAACCCCCGGGACCCCCCCTCACAAACCCCCGGGACTCCCCCTCACAAAGCCCCGGGACCCCCCCTCACAAAGCCCCGGGACTCCCCTCACAAAGCCCCGGGACCCCCCCTCACAAAGCCCCGGGACCCCCCCCTCACAAAGCCCCGGGACCCCCCTCACAAAGCCCCGGGACCCCCCCTCACAAAGCCCCGGGACCCCCCCCCTCACAAAGCCCCGGGACCCCCCCTCACAAACCCCCGGGACCCCCCCTCACAAAGCGCCGGGACCCCCCCTCACAAAGCCCCGGGACCCCCCCTCACAAAGCCCCGGGACTCCCCTCACAAACCCCCGGGACCCCCCCTCACAACCCCCGGGACCCCCCCTCACAAAGCCCCGGGACTCCCCTCACAAAGCCCCGGACCCCCCCTCACAAAGCCCCGGGACCCCCCCTCACAAAGCCCCGGGACTCCCCTCACAAAGCCCCGGGACCCCCCCTCACAAAGCCCCGGGACTCCCCTCACAAAGCCCCGGGACCCCCCCTCACAAAGCCCCGGGACCCCCCCTCACAAAGCCCCCGGGACTCCCCCTCACAAAGCCCCGGGACTCCCCTCACAAAGCCCCCGGGACCCCCCTCACAAACCCCCGGGACTCCCCCTCACAAAGCCCCGGGACTCCCCCTCACAAACCCCCGGGACCCCCCTCACAAACTCCCGGGACCCCCCCCTCACAAAGCCCCGGGACCCCCCCTCACAAAGCCCCGGGACCCCCCCTCATAAACCCCCGGGACCCCCCTCACAAAGCCCCGGGACCCCCCTCACAAAGCCCCGGGACCCCCCCTCATAAACCCCCGGGACCCCCCCTCACAAACCTCCGGGACCCCCCCCTCACAAAGCCCCGGGACCCCCCTCACAAAGCCCCGGACTCCCCTCACAAACCCCCGGGACCCCCCTCACAAAGCCCCGGGACCCCCCCTCACAAAGCCCCGGGACCCCCCTCACAAAGCCCCGGGACCCCCCCTCATAAACCCCCGGGACCCCCCTCACAAAGCCCCGGGACCCCCCCTCACAAAGCCCCGGGACCCCCCTCATAAACCCCCGGGACCCCCCCTCACAAACCTCCGGGACCCCCCCTCACAAAGCCCCGGGACCCCCCTCACAAAGCCCCGGGACTCCCCTCACAAACCCCCGGGACCCCCCTCACAAAGCCCCGGGACCCCCCCTCACAAACCCCCGGGACCCCCCCCCTCACAAAGCCCCGGGACCCCCCCTCACAAAGCCCCGGGACCCCCCCTCACAAAGCCCCGGGACTCCCCCTCACAAAGCCCCGGGACCCCCCCTCACAAAGCCCCGGGACCCCCCCTCACCATCGCCGCCACCGCCGGACGCTCCGGGCTAGGCCCAACCCCGGCCGGAAGTGGGGGCGTGTCCAACTTCCGGTGCGTGCCCAACATGGCGGCGGGCGGGGGAACAATGGCGGCGCCCACTGGGGGCCGCCATCTTGGGGAGCCGCGGTCACAAAGAGACCGGAGAGACGGAGGGGGGAGGGGAGCGTTTATTGGGGACACGGGGGGATGGGGTAACAGCCAGGTAACACAGGTAATACCCGGGTAATGCAGGTAACACCCAGGTAACACAGGTAATGCCCAGGTAACACCCAGGTAACACCGGTAATACCTGGGTAATACAGGTAAAGCCCAGATAACACATGTAATGCCCAGGTAACAGGCAGGTAACAGGCAGGTAATAGCCGGGTAACACAGGTAACACTCAGGTAACACCCAAATAACACAGGTAATACCCAGGTAACACCCGTAGCACAGAGATAACACCCAGGTAACACTCAGGTAACACCCAGGTAAGACAGGTATCACAGGTAACACTCAGGTAACACCTAGGTAATACAGGTAACACAGGTAACACACAAATAACACAGGTAACACCCAGGTAACACACAAATAACACAGGTAATACCCAGGTAACACAGATAATACAGGTAACAGACAGGTAACAGTCAGGTAACACCCAGGTAATCCCCAGGTACCACCCAGATAACACAGGTAACAGGCAGGTAACACAGTTAACACACAGATAACACAGGTAACACCCAGGTAACACAGTTAACACACAGACAATACAGGTAACACTCAGGTAACAGGTACCACAGGTAACACAGGTAACACACAGGTACCACAGGTACCACAGGTAACACAGGTAACACAAGTAAAACAGGTAACACACAAAGAACACAAGTAACATCCACGTAACAGGCACCACAGGTACCACAGGTACCACAGGTACCACAGGTAACATACAGGTAACACAGGTAACACAGGTAACACAGGTAACACACAGGTAACACAGGTAACACACAAATAACACAGGTAACATCCACGTAACAGGCACCACAGGTACCACAGGTAACACAGGTAACAGGTAACAGGTACCACAGGTAACACAGGTAACACAGGTAACAGGTAACAGGTACCACAGGTACCACAGGTAACAGGTAACACAGGTACCACAGGTACCACAGGTAACACAGGTAACAGGTAACAGGTAACACAGGTAACACAGGTAACACAGGTAACAGGTAACACAGGTACCACAGGTAACACAGGTAACACAGGTACCACAGGCACCACAAGTAACACAGGTAACACACAGGTAACACAAGTAATACAGGTAACAGGTAACACAGGTAACAGGTAACACAGGTAACACTCAGGTACCACAGGTAACAGGTAACACACAGGTAACACAGGTAACACAAGTAACAGGTACCACAGGTAACACTCAGGTAACAGGCCCAGGTGCCCCAGGTGTCCCTTGGGCGTGTCCAGCTCAGCTCTGTCACTCCGGCCCCTCCCCCTCGGGCTCTGCAGCTGCTGCAGCTCCTCTGCCAACCTGGGGGAGGGGCCAGAGAAAGGGTGAGGCCTCCACACCTGTCCCAGGTGTCACACACGTGTCCCCAAATGTCACACACCTGTCACACACCTGTCCCAGGTGTCACACACCTGTCCCCAAGTGTCACACACCTGTCCCCAAGTGTCACACACCTGTCACACACCTGTCACACACCTGTCACAGGTATCACACACCTGTCACACACCTGTCACACACCTGTCACAGTATCACACACCTGTCACACACCTGTCCCCAAGTGTCACACACCTGTCACACACCTGTCACACACCTGTCACACACGTGTCCCCAAGTGTCACACACCTGTCCCACACCTGTCACACACCTGTCCCCAAATGTCACACACCTGTCACACACCTGTCCCCAAGTGTCACACACCTGTCACACACCTGTCCCACACCTGTCCCTAAGTGTCACACACCTGTCCCAGGTGTCACACACCTGTCCCCAAGTGTCACACACCTGTCACACACCTGTCCCCAAGTGTCACACACCTGTTCCCAAATGTCACACATCTGTCCCAGGTGTCACACACGTGTCCCCAAGTGTCACACACCTGTCCCCAAGTGTCACACACCTGTCACACACCTGTCACACACCTGTCCCACACCTGTCCCACACCTGTCCCATACCTGTCCCACACCTGTCCCCAAGTGTCACACACCTGTCACACACCTGTCCCACACCTGTCACACACCTGTCCCCAAGTGTCACACACATGTCACACACCTGTCACACACCTGTCACACACCTGTCCCCAAGTGTCACACACCTGTCCCCAAGTGTCACACACCTGTCACACACCTGTCACACACCTGTCCCCAAGTGTCACACACCTGTCCCCAAGTGTCACACACCTGTTCAACACACACCTGTCCCCAAGTGTCACACACATGTCACACACCTGTCACACACCTGTCCCCAAGTGTCACACACCTGTCCCCAAGTGTCACACACCTGTCCCACACCTGTCCCAGGTGTCACACACCTGTCCCCAAGTGTCACACACCTGTCCCACACCTGTCACAAAGTGTCACACACCTGTCCCACACCTGTCCCAAGTGTCACACACCTGTCCCACACCTGTCCCACACCTGTCCCCAGGTGTCCCACACCTGTCCCCCAAGTGTCACACACCTGTCCCACACCTGTCCCACACCTGTCCCACACCTGTCCCACACCTGTCACACACCTGTCCCACACCTGTCCCACACCTGTCCCCAAGTGTCCCACACCTGTCCCACACCTGTCCCACACCTGTCCCACACCTGTCCCCAAGTGTCCCACACCTGTCCCACACCTGTCCCCAAGTGTCCCACACCTGTCCCACACCTGTCCCCAAGTGTCCCACACCTGTCCCACACCTGTCCCACACCTGTCCCCAGGTGTCACACACCTGTCCCCACACCTGTCCCACACCTGTTACGGCGCTGCAGGTTCAGCTGCTGCCGGCCCAGCTCCACCTCCAGCTGTTGCTCCGCCTCCTCCTGCTCCTGCTGCACCAATCGCCTGCGAGAACGGGGGTTGGGGGGCGGGGTCACCTCGGAGGGGGCGGGGCCAGAGCCGGGCACTCACCTGAGCTCAGGTGCCTCCGGGCCCAGCTGCTCCTCGGTGTCCATCACACGGCGCTCTGGGCAAGGGGGGGACACACCTGGGCTTGGGGGGGCTCAGGTGGCCTGGGGGGTCACTCAGGGGTCACTCAGGGGTCAGGGGGGTCACTCAGGGGTCAGGGGGTCACTCAGGGGGTCACTCAGGGGTCACTCAGGGGTCACTCAGGGGTCAGGGGGGTCACTCAGGGGTCACTCAGGGGTCACTCAGGGGTCACTCAGGGGTCAGGGGGGTCACTCAGGGGTCACTCAGGGGTCACTCAGGGGTCACTCAGGGGTCAGGGGGTCACTCAGGGGTCACTCAGGGGTCACTCAGGGGTCAGGGGCTCACCCCAGCTCAGCCACTTCTCCTCCATCTTCTCCAGCTGCACCAGTTCAGCCTCCAGGTGGGCTGGGGTCTGTGGGGGACACGGGGGTGATCCCAGGTGTGCCAGGGACCCCCCCCAGGTGTGCCAGGGACCCCAGGGTGGGGCTCACGTGGGTGTAACGCAGGTGTTTGTGCTCCTCCATGATGGCCTCGAGCTGCTGGCAGTACTGCAACCTGGGGGAGGGGACACAGGGGTGGTCACATGACCTGTGTGGGTCACCTGGTGCCACCCCCAGCCCCACCTGTGTCCCCCCCCAGCCCCACCTGTGTCCCCCCCCCAGCCCCACCTGTGTCCCCCCAGCCCCACCTGTGCCATCCCAGCCCCACCTGGTGCCACCCCAGCCCCACCTGGTGCCACCCCAGCCCCACCTGTGTCCCCCCAGCCCCACCTGTGTCCCCCCCAGCCCCACCTGTGACCCCCCAGCCCCACCTGTGTCCCCCCCAGCCCCACCTGTGTCCCCCCAGCCCCCACCTGCCCCCCCAGCCCCACCTGTGTCCCCCCAGCCCCACCTGGAGCCACCCCTGCCCCACCTGGTGCCACCCCTGCCCCACCTGTGTCCCCCCCAGCCCCACCTGGTGCCACCCCTGCCCCACCTGTGTCCCCCAGCCCCACCTGTGTCCCCCCAGCCCACCTGTGTCCCCCCCAGCCCCACCTGTGTCCCCCCCAGCCCCACCTGTGTCCCCCCCCAGCCCCACCTGTGTCCCCCCCCAGCCCCACCTGTGTCCCCCCCCCAGGCCCCACCTGTGTCCCCTCCAGCCCCACCTGTGTCCCCTCCAGCCCCACCTGTGTCCCCCCCAGTCCCACCTGTGTCCCCCCAGCCCCACCTGGTGCCACCCCTGCCCCACCTGTGTCCCCCCA
>NW_026709129.1:0-36080 GCF_030490865.1 Poecile atricapillus | reverse complement strand
TGTGCAGTCGGAGCCGGTGTCCAGTGACAGTGCACGGTGAGCAGCCCACAGCCGCCAGCCCGACAGCCGCAGAGCCCCTGGCCAGGGCTCACAAATCCCCCTCCCCTCTCCTTGCCAGAGCTCTTCCCGGTGCCGGTGCTGGAGGCTCCGGCCGAGCTGCTCGCGGGGTCCCCCCCTGAACCTCAGCTGCCTCAGCAGCCGCAGCCCCCTGCGGCCCCTCACCCCCCCTCGTGCACCGCTTCTACCGGGACGGGCGGGAGCTGGGGGGCCCGCAGGGGTCCCCGCAGCTGCTGCTGCCCGCCCTGGGCCTCTCCGGCTCGGGGAATTACAGCTGCGAGGTGCAGAGCCAGGGGGGGGCCGTGCGGAAGAGCAGCGCCCCGCTCCGCGTCACGGTGCTCGGTGAGTGCGGGGATGGGCGCGGGGAGCCCCCACAGCCTGCACGGCTCCCCCTGCCCTGCCCGGGGACCCCCAGCACTGTCTGCGGACCCACAGCTCTCCCTGACGCGGTTCCCGTTTGTCCCTTTGCCTTCCCGTGTCCCTTCCCGGGTCCCCCCAGCCCTGACTTGGTGTCCCCATCCCCTCCCGGATCTCCTGCTCCGTTCCCCGATCCCACCCTGTGTGCCCCAGCCCTCCCGCGAAACCTTTCCTGAGTCCCCCCTCCCCTCCCCTGCCCTGCCCCCTCCTCTCTCTGGGTGCGGACCCCCACCCCCGCCATCCCCCATCACCCCCTCACCCCCCCCGTCCCATCCCCCCGCGCCCCCCGCCCCTCCCGCTGGCCTCAGCCCCGTGCGTGTCCCCGCAGTGCCCGTGGCCAATGCCACCATCAGCCCCGGTGCCCTGGGCCAGCAGGGTGCGCGCAGGTGAGCCCGTGAGGCTGCGCTGCTCGGTGCAGGTGGGCTCAGCCCCTGTCGCCTTCACCTGGCTGCGCCACGGCCGGGAGGTGGCCCGGGGTCCCCTGCTGGAGCTCGCCCACGTCGGGCTGGCACATTCGGGCACCTACCAGTGCGTGGGCCACCAACCAGCTGGGACAGGACGGGCACCGCGTGTTCCGGGCACTCAGCCCCCGAGCTGCTCCTGGAGGTGACAGCGGGGGGACACGGCCACACAGGTGACGTCACTCGGGGACACTCTGGGGCTCCGGGACAGCCGCGTTTGTCCGTGGAGGTGACACGGCGGTGACAGGGCACGGCTGGCATCGCTCGGGGTCGCTGTGGGGGTGCAGCACCCCCGGGTGGCCCCAAAGTGTCCCCTTTGTCCCCGGCAGTGGCCGCAGCGGTTGGGGGGGGTCCCTGCTCTTCCTGCTCCTGCTCCTGGCTGTAGCTGCGGGCTGGCGCCGCTGGAACAACGTGGGTGGGTGACAATGGGGACAATGGGGGTCCTGGGGAGCTGCGAGGCCACCTCGGACGTGGGGGTGATGGGGCAGCACCCACAGATCCTGATTTGGGCAGCGCTGACGCGCTCAGCACCTTTGCTCCGCGTTCTCAAGGATCTGGGGAGGTGTTGGGGGGTCTCGCTGGGGTTTGGGGGCTTCTTTCGGGGATCCTGGGGGATTTTGGAGGCCAGGGTTGGCCTTCAGGGGGCTCGGGGGGGTCCGGAGCACTGGGGTGGTTCAGGGATTCTGGGGGGCATCAGGGATGCTCAGGGAGAAATGTGGGGTCCAGTGGGGTTCCAGGATCCCTGAGGGACCCCCGGGACCCCTCAGTTACCCCTCCCCTCTTGCCTTTGCAGCCGCCAGGAAGCAGCAGGAGAGAGTGAGCGGGGGGGCTCCAAGCACCCCCTCCCCTTTCACCCCCAAAGCTCCCCCTCACACCCCGACCCCTGGATCCCCGCAGGGCCCCCCCGGCCCCCCCGGAGGAGGAGGAGGGAGGAGGTGCTGTACAGCCGCGTGGTGAGCAGCCAGCGGCCAGGGGGTGACACAGGGCTGGGACACCGGGACACGTCACCCATCGCTGCCGCCCCCACCCAGAGCCCACGGCCGGGGGCTCTCGCAGGCTCCCCCTGCGCCCCCACGCTCCAGGACCCCCGGGTGATCTACGCGGAGCTGCGGCGACCCCACGGGCGAGCCCGGGAACGCGGTGACATCGACGGGGACGTGCTGTGACACCGGGGGGGCTCTGGGGGAACTGGGGGGCAGCGGGGAACCCCCCACCCACGTCTGTGTCCCCCTCCCCACTGCTGTGGGGTGCTCAACATTCACGGGGGGCCGGGCACAAGTGGGGGGGTCACCCGTGAGGTTCCCCACGCCCCCTGAACCCCCAAGGGCTTCCCCAGCCCTTTCCCACTGCCCCATTCCACATCCAGGTACCCCCAGGGGCTCCCTGATTCTCCTCCCACTGCCTCTCCATTGTGCTCCCAGTGTATCCAGGTGTTTCCCATTCCATCCATCCCCAGTAGCCCTGTGGCTCTGCAATCCCCCTCCCAGTGCTCCCAGTACAGTCCTGGCTCCCCACCAGTGCCAGGAGAGCCAGACTGGCAGCAAAATGCAGCTTTTTGGTCAAAGCGGTAGAAATGGTGTTTGTTCAGCTCTGTCGGGCTCCTGATCCCTGTTGCAGTCCGCAACTCCAGGATCTCGTCCAGAGCAGCTGCAGGGTTCTGGGGACCAGCATGAAACACCAACCGAGACGGGCTCCCAGTTCACGAAACCATTTATTCAGCATGGGAACAAAGTCAAGTCCAGAACAGAGAGCCCTGAACAGAGGCACAGCAGGGTTTTTGAGGGACAGAACCGAGGGTTTACACCTTTGAGGGTGGAGTTCAGGGTCAGGGACCATTAGAAACACACCAAGGGAGAACCCCCCCAGGGACTCAAACCCAATCAGAACTCCTGGGCCGCCCTTCACAAGGGGTTTGGGGTGGAACAATGTTAACTCTTTGTCTCCCTGAGGCCGCTGCAACATCTGCTCCTTTTTTATTTTATTTTTTTTTTCAATTTTTAATTAGGAGCTTAAAATGTTTCCAAACATACACTTTAAAATCTCACCTCTTCCACAGAGCACCCACTTTGCTTTGTGGGACACCAATAGCTCAATAACAAAACACATTAAGCAAACAGAAAAAACAAAATTGAAAACAAACACTTAAATCTCGGACTACGCCGGGCAAATTAAACGGTGATGGTACTTAATGCAAACATAATGGCTTTTTAGTTCAGTCTCTTCCACTTTAGGATTCTCTCTTTGGAAGGGTGCAGCTCTTAGATCTCCTCTTACGAGGGGCAGAATTCTTCGATCTCCAGCTTCGGCTCCGGCTCCCATGTGGGCGTCGCCTCTTTAGATGATCTCGGTGTAACACTGCCTTTGGGACATCAGGTTACAGTTTCGATTTTCCCAGAGGAGGTGTTGCACACCATGGAACAGGCACAGCCCCCAGGGTTGGAGCACCGAACAAAGGGATGGGGCCAAGCAGGAGTTACTGGGAGGTTCGGGAAGGTTTGGGACCGGAAAAGAAGGAGCAAGGCGGGAAACAAGGGATCCCAGACCGCGTGGGCAGTGCCATCTTGGGATGGGGGGGGGAGGCCGGGACGGACTTTCCCGGACAGGGAACGGGAATATGGAAAGACAGGGGGTGAAGGAGGACCCGGAACGGCGGGCAGACGGCAGCAGACCCGCATCACTCTGGATGTTCCCCGTCCCTTGCCTGCCTTCAGGAAAACAGGGGATGGGATGGCAGAGACACCGGGGTGACAGGGAGTCGGCAGCAACCCCGAGCCACCTTGGCTTTTTCACCCTTTGTCCTGCCCTTAGGAACAGAGGAAAGGGGAAGGTACAGGGAGGTATACGCCAAAAAAAGGAACTTCACAGAAGACAAAAAACAGTCTACTGGAAGAGCCATACCGTCCATAACCGTCCATAATGTTAATCGTCCATAATGTTAATCGTCCATAATGTTGATATCGTCCATAATCGTCCATAATGTTAATAGAATCATCCATAATGTTGATATCGTCCATAATCATCCATAATGTTGATATCGTCCATAATACGTCTCGTTGAGTGATGTTAGGCGCTTGTCCCAGCGTCTGGTCTCGGCTCCCACACCTCCGTAATCCCTTTTCTTCCCCATGTCCGAGGCACTCCCAACCCAGTACCCTGCCAGGTACTCTCGAGTCCTCCTTTCCAAGGCGGGGGTCTCACCGGCTCTCAAGCCATCAGCCGGGGACTTACGAGGTGTCCATGGAGCCGGGTCCTGCTGTTCTCCTGGTGCTTCACTGGATGCCACGCATTCTCTCACCATTTGTTGCAGTCTGCAACCTCAGGATCTCGTCCAGGGAAGCAGCAGAATTCTGGGGACCAGCATCAAACACCAACGAGACGGGCTCCCGGTTCACGAAACCATTTATTCAGCATGGGAACAAAGTCAAGTCCAGAACAGAGAGCCCCGAACAGAGGCACAGCAGGGGTTTTTGAGGGACAGAACCGAGGGTTTACACCTTTGAGGGTGGAGTTCAGGGTCAGGGACCAGTAGAAACACACCAAGGGAGAACCCCCCAGGGACTCAAACCCAATCAGAACTCCTGGGCCGCCCTTCACAAGGGGTTTGGGGTGGGACAATGTAACTCTTTGTCTCCTTGAGGCCGCTGCCACATCTATATATCTATATAACTATATATCTATATATCTATATATCGATATATCTGTATATCTGTTATGAACAGCTCAGACCGTGAGTGGGAATCAGTTATAAAAGTTTTAGAGAGAATTAAGTTTTATCTATTATATTTTATTTTATATTATTTTACTTATTTATTTGTCTTTTATTTTATTTATTTATATTTTGTGACTTGAGATTTTTTTATTATTATTATTTATATTTTCCTATTTATTTCTTTCTATTTTCATTTCTATTTATTTATTTATTGAGAACTGAGTTTTATTTATGTATTTATTTGTTTGCCACTTCATTTATTCTATTTAATTTTATTTATTTATTTATTTTCTTTATTGTATGTTTTATTTATTTATTTATTCACTTTAACATTAATTAATTTATTTAACTAATTATTCGATCAATCAAACAATTTCATTAATTGATTTGTTGAGAATATTGAGTTTTATTGATTTTGTTTTTATTGAGAATAAAGAATAAAACTTCCTGCAGGCACGAAGAGTCACAGTTGTTTGTGCAGAGTCTCGTAGATGTCTCTGGGCTCCCAGGGCTGCCCGTGCGGCCCCAGCAGCTCCGAGTAGGTGTCCTGAGGATCCTCGGCCGGGGGGGCCCTGTGGGGATCAGGGGATGTGTGCAGGGGGCTGGGGGGTCCTGGGGGGTCGGGCAGGGGGTTTGGCGTGGCCGGAGCCCGCGCTCACCTTGGCTGCTGCTTCCCGGCACCTGCAAAGGAAAAGTGCAGCGGTGACTTTGGGCTCCCAGGGCTCCCCAGCCCCCCTGGGCAACCCCGATCCCTCCAATCCCCCCGGCTGCCCCCAGCATCCCGGATGGCCCCACAAAGGCCCTGAAGCACCGCACTTCCCCCGGCACCCTGAGCCCCCGAACCCCGAGCCTGGCGGGGAGGGGGAGCCTCCGAATTGCCCCCAAGATCCCCGAGAGAGCCCCCAAGATCCCCGAGAGAGCCCCCAAGATCCCCGAGAGAGCCCCCAAGGTCCCTGAGAGAGCCCCAAGATCCCAGCACGAGCCCCCAGGCCCTCCCCGGCCAGCCCAGGCCGCTGAGCCGAGGCCAGCGGGGGCTCGGCCCCTTCTCCACTCGGGGGCTGTGGCTGCTGCCCTGGGGCCACCCTTCTCTGGGGGCCTCATCCCACCCTGCAGGACCCCCACGCTCACCCACCCGTGCGGAGAAAGGCCACGATGACAGCCGTGAGCAGGAGCACGAACAACACGGAGCCCCCGAGCGCTGCGGCCACTGCTGGGGACAAAGGGGACACAGCGGGCTCAGCCCGAGCTTCTGCACCCCAGAGACCCCACGAGTTCCCCTCCCGTGCTCCGCTCCACTCGTGTCGCTGCCAGGGACAGAGCGGGGCTGGAGCCAGAGCTCTCGGAGCCCCCCAGGAACGCACCGGTGTCCCCGTGTCCCCCCGCTGTCACCTCCAGGGACAAACGCGGCTGTCCCGGAGCCCCAGAGTGTCCCCGAGTGATGCCAGCCGTGCCCTGTCACCTCCGTGTCACCTCTAGGAACAAACGCGGCTGTCCCGGAGCCCCAGAGTGTCCCCGAGTGACGTCACCTGTGTGGCCGTGTCCCCCCGCTGTCACCTCCAGGAGCAGCTCGGGGCTGAGTGCCCGGAACACGCGGTGCCCGTCCTGTCCCAGCTGGTTGGTGGCCACGCACTGGTAGGTGCCCGAATGTGCCAGCCCGACGTGGGCGAGCTCCAGCAGGGGACCCCGGGCCACCTCCCGGCCGTGGCGCAGCCAGGTGAAGGTGACAGGGGCTGAGCCCACCTGCACCGAGCAGCGCAGCCTCACGGGCTCACCTGCGCGCACCTGCTGGCCCAGGGCACCGGGGCTGATGGTGGCATTGGCCACGGGCACTGCGGGGACACGCACGGGGCTGAGGCCAGCGGGAGGGGCGGGGGGCGCGGGGGGATGGGGACGGGGGGTGAGGGGGTGATGGGGGATGTCGTGGGTGGGGGTCCGCACCCAGAGAGAGGAGGGGACAGGGCAGGGGACGGGGACCAAGGAAAGGTTTCTCGGGAGGGCTGGGGAACACGGGGTGGGATCAGGGAAGGGATGGGAGGACACAGGATGGGATCCGGGAACGGAGCAGGAGATCCGGGCGGGGATGGAGAAACCCGAGAAAGGAAACCGGGAGGGGATGGGGACACCAAGTCAGGGCTGGGGGACCCGGGAAGGGACCCGGGAAGGCAAAGGGACAAACGGGAATCGCGTCAGGGAGAGGTGTGGGTCCGCAGACAGTGCTGGGGGTCCCCGGGCAGGGCAGGGGGAGCCGTGCAGGCTGTGGGGGCTCCCCGCGCCCATCCCCGCACTCACCGAGCACCGTGACGCGGAGCGGGGCGCTGCTCTTCCGCACGGCCCCCCCCTGGCTCTGCACCTCGCAGCTGTAATTCCCCGAGCCGGAGAGCCCCAGGGCGGGCAGCAGCAGCTGCGGGGACCCCTGCGGGCCCCCCAGCTCCCGCCCGTCCCGGTAGAAGCGGTGCACGAGGGGGGTGAGGGGCCGCAGGGGGCTGCGGCTGCTGAGGCAGCTGAGGTTCAGGGGGGACCCCGCGAGCAGCTCGGCCGGAGCCTCCAGCACCGGCACCGGGAAGAGCTCTGGCAAGGAGAGGGGAGGGGGATTTGTGAGCCCTGGCCAGGGGCTCTGCGGCTGTCGGGCTGGCGGCTGTGGGCTGCTCACCGTGCACTGTCACTGACACCGCATCCGACTGCACCCACATCCGTGAGGGCCAGAAAATCCACCAGGCCCCGCAGCGGTATTGGCCGCTGTGCTGCAGCCTCAGGGGGGACAGGAACAGCCCGGATCCCGACAGGGATTTCCCCAAATCCTTCTCCCAGTGGTAGAACCGCACCTCGGTGACCGGTTTGTCCCACCGTCTCCGGCAGCGCAGTGTCACCGTGTCCCCCTCCACCAGCGGCCCCGCCGGCACCTGCAGCACCAGGAGCTCTGGGGGACACGAGGGTCCTTTCACAGCCGATGGCACCGGGACCCCCCAGTGGGTCACAGCCAGCACATCCGGGGTCCCCAATGCCAACACGGGGGTCCCCTCGCACTGCGATGCTCTGGGATGTCCCCAGAGCAGGGCACGGGCTCTGCTCACACCAGGGGTGACCCAGCTGCCCCCCCAGAGCTCTCGGGGTCCCCGCGGCTGCCGGGCTGGGGACACCCAAACTCCGCTCACCGTCTGAGACGGTCACGGAGGGGCTGCGCCCGCTGCCGGCTCTGTCACACTCGTAGGTGCCACTCTCGGTGACAGTGATACTCTCGGGTCCCTTCTGCCACCAGATCCGCCCGTCCTTGTACCAGGTGGTGTCCCCGGCGGTCCCCGAGCCCCGGCAGGTCAGTGTCACCCGGTCCCACAGCACCGCCGGCCTCCAGGGCGGCTCCACGAGGAGCTGCGGGCTCGGGGCACCTGCGGGTGACAGGGGACAGCAGCGTGCCAGGGCCAGCGCGGGGCTGGGGACAGCGGCTCGGGGACACGGCATCCCCCGAGGACTCACCAGCGAGGCCGAGGCTCTGGGCTGCAAGGGACAAGGGACACGGCTGGCTGGCGCTGGCAGCGCGGGGACAGCGGCAGCGGGAGCCGGGCTCTGGGGCTGGCCCCGAGCTGGCCCCGTGGCGACTCCGCGGCGGCACCGAGCCCTCGGCGACGGCGACAGCGCGGCCAGCCCGGGCCCAGGCAGGACATGGGGACATCGGGGACCTCCCGGCCATGGGGACAGCGCGGCCACCCCGTGCTGCCACAGGTCACCCCCGACGGCGCCACGGCCACATCCCTGTGTCCCTGTCCCCATGGTCCGGTGATCCTGTGTCCCTGTGCCCCTGTGTCCCTGTGTCCCTGTGTCCCTGTGTCCCTGTGTCCCTGTGTTCCTGTCCCTGTCCCCACAGCTGCCCCAGCCCCAAGGTGCCAAACCCCTCATTCCTGTCCCTCCTCTCCTGTCCCCTCTCCTGTCCCCACGGCCACCCCACGGCCCCGCTCACCTCTTGCTCTGCCTCTGCTGCCCTTGGCGACCTCAGGGGACCCCGCAGCCCCCCTGGGCCCCCTCCCCACCGCTCTCTGCCCCACCCGGGCCCATCCCCGCCCCACTCACCCCACACGAGCAGCGCCACCCTCGCGGCCATGCCGCTGTCCCCGGCCACCCGGCCTGCCTGTCACTCGCTGCCACGGCCACCTGTGCCCTGCCTGGCGGCTCCTGGGCCCAAGAGGAAGGAAGCGCGGTCAGCTCTCGTCCCCACGTGGTGATGGGGCAGGGTGGGGGACAGGGTGGGGACAATGTTCACACATATTTGGGGACAAGCTGGGGACATTACGGGACAGCCTGGGGACGTGGTGGGGGTGGCGTTCCCAGGAGTGGGGGGCTCAGGGCACGGGGGGAAGCGAGGACGGGGCTCCAGGGGAATTGGGGTCTCGGTGCCTGGGGCATTCAGGGATGGGGGTCCTGTGGCTCCGCAGGGATTTTGGCTCATTTGGGATGGGAGTGGCAGGCTTGGGGCTGCAGGGGGAAAAGGGAAGCCTCGGCAATTGGGGTTGTGCGGGAAGGAGCAGCCCCTGGGACGGGATCGAGGTCATGGAGGTCCTGGGCAATGGGGGTGCCGGGATGGGGGTCCCCAGGGAGGAGAGAGCAAGGGAATGGGGCTCCCATGGTTGGGGGGTCCCGGGGCAATGGGGGCTGGGGCTGGGGGGTCTCGGGGCTCTCAGCTCCTTCCGTGGCTGCCTCAGCTTTTGGGGTGACCCGGAGCCCTGCCCAGCCCCCACAGTGTGTTCATGGCCAGGGGACCCCCAGAATTGTCCTGAGAGGCTCTGGGGCTCTGCCCCACCCAGCCCTGCCCTTTCTCCCTGGCTGGCCCTCAGCTCCATGGGATTGTTCCCTGCCTGCTCAGCAGCCCCCCAGCCCCTAAGGAAAGCTTTTCTTGGCCCAGATTTAGGAACTCTCCCCGTTTTTCTCATTCCCACCATGAAACTTCGCTTCCTTCCCATGGATCCTGCTCCCACAAGGAGAGGAAACTCTGTCCATGCTCGGAAGAGCGCCCAGGAATCTCCAGAAATGCCCGTGTGTCCCTCAGGGTGGGATTGCCTGGTAAATGCCCTGCAGCCTGCCCTGAATTCCCGTGCCTGGGCACTCCCTGCTCCTGCTGGGACTGCCCTGCTCCCCAGATCCCCGTGTGCAGCCCCTGCTCGACATTGCCCCACTTTTCCCTCGCTGCCGGTGCCCACAGCCCGATCCCAAACGTTCTTCCCGGCAGCTCGCAAAGGGCTGCAGGTTGTGTTGGAGGAGGAGGGTCCCGCTCAGGCTCTGCAGCAGATCCCTGCGGGGTGACCTGCCTGGGGATGGGGGTCAGGGCCAGGTTTGGGGGGTCCCTGGGGCTCATTGCCAGGCCTGGCTGGGCTGGGGGTCTCAGGGATCCACGGGCATCGCCACCAGGGCCGGGGGGGGCATCAGGTTCTGGGGGTCCACGTGTGCCATCAGCAGGGACCTCAGTGCTCCTGGGGGTCCAAGAGACTCCTGGACATTCCCGGGGGGGGCAGGGGTTTGGGGGGCCCACAGACAGCACCAGCAGGGGCTCAGGGGGCTCAGGGGGCTCAGGGGTCTCACTGCCAGGACCAAGGGGTTCATAGGGATCAGGAGCCCGACAGAGCTGAACAAACACCATTTCTACCGCTTTGACCAAAAAGCTGCATTTTGCTGCCAGTCCTGGGCTCCCCTGGCACTGGTGGGGAGCCAGGGCTGTACTGGGAGCACTGGGAGGGGGATTGCAGAGCCACAGGGCTACTGGGGATGGATGGAATGGGAAACACCCCTGATTTTGGGGTCCCAGAGTCCCGGCACCCCGGATTTCGGGGTCCCAGAATCCCGGCACTCCAGATTTCGGGGTCCTTGTCCCGGCATCCCAGATTTTGGGTCCCAGAGTCCCGGCATCCCAGATTTTGGGGTCCCAGAGTCCCGGGATCCCCGATTTTGGGGTCCCAGAGTCCCGGCATCCCAGATTTCGGGGTCCTTGTCCCGGCATCCCAGATTTTGGGGTCCCAGAGTCCCGGCATCCCAGATTTTGGGGTCTCGGAGTTCTGGCATCCCAGATTTCGGGGTCCCAGAGTCCCGGCACCCCAGATTTCGGGGTCCCAGAGTCCCGGGATCCCAGATTTTGGGGTCCTTGTCCCGGCACCCCAGATTTCGGGGTCTCAGCCCCCCCCGGTACCGATCACCCCCGGACCAGCCGTGCCCCGTGTCCTCGGCGGTTCCCCGCGGCCGGAGTGACCCCTGGGGTGGGGGGTCCAGGGGCTGTCCCCTCCCCACGTCCCCCTCGTGTCCCCGCTGGGGACAAAAAGTGAGGAAAAAGCTCCAGAAAGGGGATGGGGGGGTCGGAATCGATCGCGGAGCCCCCCAAAACCCCCAGGACCCCCTTGGGCTCCCCCCGAACCCAGGAGCACCCCGGGGGGCGCGGGGTTGGCGCAGGGAGGGGTGGCGGGCATTAATTAATTAATGGATTATTAATTAATTGAATTTATTACAAAAACACGAGAAGGAAAAGGTGAAAATTCCTTCTGGAGCCTCCCGCTCCGGGGCTGCGGGGGGGGCTCTGCCCCACCGGGACCCCCGAGTGTCCCCCGAGTGTCCCCTCGAGATGTCCCCACGGTGTCCCCCCCGGCATGTCCCCCCGAGTGTCCCCACGGTGTCCCCCCGGGATGTCCCCCCGAGTGTCCCCCCGGGATGTCCCCCCGAGTGTCCCCCCGAGTGTCCCCCCCATGTCCCCACGGTGTCCCCCGGGATGTCCCCACGGTGTCCCCACGGTGTCCCCCCGGGATGTCCCCAGCTCCCCCCGAGTGTCCCTCCGGGATGTCCCCAGCTCCCCCCGAGCGTCCCCCCGGGATGTCCCCAGCTCCCCCCGAGTGTCCCTCCGGGATGTCCCCAGATCCCCCCGAGTGTCCCCGGCTCCCCCGGCAGCTCCCGGCGGCCGCTCTGGGGCGCTCCGGGAGGAGTTCGGGATTGTCCCAAATCCCCGCGGCTCGGGGGACACGGGGAGGGGACAGCGACACGGGGAGGGGACAGCGACACGGGGAGGGGACAGGGACATGGGGAGGGGACAGCGACACGGGGAAGGGACAGGGACAGGGACAGGGACACGGGGAGGGGACAGGGACATGGGGAGGGGACAGGGACAGCTCCTGGTGGCCACAGGGAGGGGACAGAGCCACGCAGAGGGGCAGGGACAGGGACGGGTCCTGGTGGCCACGGGGAGGGGACAGGGACACGGGGAGGGGACAGGGCCAGGTCCTGATGGCCACAGGGAGGGGACAGGGCCAGGTCCTGGTGGCCACACGGAGGGGACAGAGACGGATCCTGGTGGTCACAAGGAGGAAACAGGGCCAGGTCCTGGTGGCCACGGGGAGGGGACAGAGCCACGCAGAGGCGACAGGGACATGGACAAGTCCCGGTGGCCACGGGCAGGGTGGGCACCCACAAGACGAGGGGACAAACGTGTGTGAGTGTCCCCAGTGTCCCCAGTGCCACCCAGTGTCACAGGACATTCTCCTGGATGTCACCGCTGTCCCCTGGGTGGCATCTGAGGACCTGGCAGCTCCCTGAGGGGTGGCACTTGGGGACCAGTGCCACCCCCGAGTTCCACCCCCGAGTGCCACCCCCGAGTGCCACCCAGTGTCACAGGACATTCTCCTGGATGTCACCGCTGTCCCCTGGGTGGCATCAGGGGACCTAGTGCCACCCCCGAGTGCCACCCGGTGTCACAGCACGTTCTCGTAGTCACCGCTGTCCCCTGGGTGCCACTGAGGTCCTGGCAGCTCCGCGTAGATCACCTGGGGGGTGGCACTTGGGGACCCTACAGGAGACACCGCTGCCACCCAAGGGTGCCACGTCCCTGTCCCCAACCCCTCACTTATCCCCTGTCCCCTGGGTGGCATTTGGGGACCCTGTGCCACACCCGGTGCCACCCGGTGCCATCCCAGTGTCACCCAGTGTCACCCCCAGTGTCACATCACATTCTCCTCGATGTCACCGCTGTCCCCTGGGTGGCATTTGGGGACCTGGCAGCTCCCTGGGGGTGGCATTTGGGGACCGAGTGCCACCCCCGGTGCCACCCGCGGTGTCCCTGTCCCCAGGCCACACTCACCCGCTGCCCTCTCGGTGGGCACCACGCGGGTGTAGAGCACCTCCCCCTCCTCGGGGGACAGCGGGGGGGTCCTGTGGGGACAGGGGGGACAATGGGGTGGCCTCAAGGAGGGATTTGGGGACATGGGGACACCCCCGGGCCCCTCCCCCACTCACCTGTCCTGGGGCGTCCTGGGGGCTGCGAGGGAAAGGGGGGGGTGACAATGGGGTGACAGTGGGGTGACAATGGGGTGACAATGGGGTGACAGTGGGGTGACAGTGGGGTGACAGTGGGGTGACAATGAGGTGACAATGGGGGTGACAATGAGGTGACAGTGAGGTGACAATGGGGTGACAATGGAGTGACAATGGGGTGACAGTGGGGTGACAATGGGGTGACAATGGGGTGACAATGGGGTGACAGTGGGGTGACATGGAGGTGACAATGGGGTGACAGTGGGGTGACAGTGGGGTGACATGGAGGTGACAATGGGGTGACAATGGGGTGACAGTGAGGTGACAATGGGGTGACAATGGGGTGACAATGGGGTGACAGTGGGGTGACAATGGGGTGACAATGAGATGACAATGGGGTGACAGTGGGGTGACAATGGGGTGACAATGGGGTGACAATGGGGTGACAATGGGGTGACAATGGGGTGACGGGGGGTGACAATGGGGTGACAGTGGGGTGACAATGGGGTGACAATGGGGTGACAATGAGGTGACAATGGGGTGACAGTGGGGTGACAATGGGGTGACAGTGGGGTGACAATGGGGTGACAGTAGGGTGACAATGGGGTGACAATGGGGTGACAATGGGGTGACAGTAGGGTGACAGTGGGGTGACAATGGGGTGACAATGGGGTGACAATGGGGTGACAATGAGGTGACAATAGGGTGACAATGGGGTGACAATGGGGTGACAATGGGGTGACAATGAGGTGACAGTGGGGTGACAATGGGTGACAATGGGGTGACAATGGGGTGACAATGGGGTGACAATGGGGTCACCGGGGTTGGGATCCCCCCAGGGGACCCCTGAGAACCCCCCAAGCACCACCAAAAAAACCCCAAAATGCCAAAAAAATCCTTGAAATCCCAACCCCACAGGGACCCCAAAAACACCCTCGGGACCCCAAAACACCCACAGGGACCCCAAAAACACCCACAGGGACCCCAAAACACCCACAGGACCCCAAAAACACCCTCGGGACCCCAAAACACCCACGGGACCCCGAATCCTCCCAGACAACCCAAAAAAAAACCCCCAAAAATTAAAAAAAAAAAACCCAAAACGTAAAATCTCAACACTCCGTGACCCCAAAATCTGCCCAGGACCCCAAACCCCACCAGGAGCCCCCCCAAAAAGCTCAATAGCCACAAAAAGGCGAAAAAAAAAACCCCAAAATCCTTGAAATCCCAACAGTCCCGTGGGCCCCAAAACACCCACGGGACCCCTGAACCCCCCGAGACCCCCCGAGACCCCCCGAGACCCCCCAGAGCCCCCGAAATCCTCCTGGGATGCCCCAGGGAGCCCCCTGAGATGCCCCAAAAATGTCCCCGAATCCCCCGGGAGCCTCAATTCAGGGTCTGCGGGGGTGTCCCCTCATCTGGGGACCCCCCTGTGCCCCCCCATTGTCACCCACCCCGGCGGTGGCACCGGTGCCACCCCACGATGGCACCGAGGAGGAGGAGCAGGGACAGGAGGGACCCCCCAACCGCTGCGGCCACTGCTGGGGACAAAGGGGACACTTTGGGGGTCACCCGGGGTGACCAGGGACACCGAGTGATGCCAGCCGTGTCCTGTCACCTCCGTGTCACCTCCAGGGACAAACCCAGCTGTCCTGGACACCCAGTGACGTCACCTGTGTCCCCCCGCTGTCACCTCCAGGGACAAACGCGGCTGTCCCGGAGCCCCAAAGTGTCCCCGAGTGATGCCAGCCGTGCCTGTCACCTCCGTGTCACCTCCAGGGACAAACACGGCTGTCCCGGAGCCCCAACAGTGTCCCCGAGGGACATTGCCTGTGTCCCCGTGTCCCCCCGCTGTCACCTCCCGGAGCAGCTCGGGGCTGAGTGCCCGGAACACGCGGTGCCCGTCCTGTCCCAGCTGGTTGGTGGCCACGCACTTTGGTAGGTGCCCGAATGTGCCAGCCCGACGTGGGCGAGCTCCAGCAGGGGACCCCGGGCCACCTCCCGGCCGTGGCGCAGCCAGGTGAAGGTGACAGGGGCTGAGCCCACCTGCACCGAGCAGCGCAGCCTCACGGGCTCACCTGCGCGCACCTGCTGGCCCAGGGCACCGGGGCTGATGGTGGCATTGGCCACGGGCACTGCGGGGACACGCACGGGGCTGAGGCCAGCGGGAGGGGCGGGGGGCGCGGGGGGATGGGGACGGGGGGTGAGGGGGTGATGGGGGATGGCGGGGGTGGGGGTCCGCACCCAGAGAGAGGAGGGACAGGGCAGGGGAGGGGAGGAGGGGGGGTCCAGGAAAGGTTTCTGGGGAGGGATGGGGGATCCGGGAAGGGATGGGGGGACCCGGGGTGGGATCGGGGAACGGAGCAGGAGATCCGGGCGGGGATGGGGGGAACCCGAGAAAAGAAAGCGGGTGGTGATGGGACACCAAGTCAGGGCTGGGGGACCCGGGAAGGGACCCGGGAAGGGGAAGGGGAGACCCGGGAATCGCGTCAGGGAGGGCTGTGGGTCCGCAGACAGTGCTGGGGGTCCCCGGGCAGGGCAGGGGGAGCCGTGCAGGCTGTGGGGGCTCCCCGCGCCCATCCCCGCACTCACCGAGCACCGTGACGCGGAGCGGGGCGCTGCTCTTCCGCACGGCCCCCCCCTGGCTCTGCACCTCGCAGCTGTAATTCCCCGAGCCGGAGAGCCCCAGGGCGGGCAGCAGCAGCTGCGGGGACCCCTGCGGGCCCCCCAGCTCCCGCCCGTCCCGGTAGAAGCGGTGCACGAGGGGGGTGAGGGGCCGCAGGGGGCTGCGGCTGCTGAGGCAGCTGAGGTTCAGGGGGGACCCCGCGAGCAGCTCGGCCGGAGCCTCCAGCACCGGCACCGGGAAGAGCTCTGGCAAGGAGAGGGGAGGGGGATTTGTGAGCCCTGGCCAGGGGCTCTGCGGCTGTCGGGCTGGCGGCTGTGGGCTGCTCACCGTGCACTGTCACTGACACCGGCTCCGACCGCACCCATATCCGTGAGGACCGGGATCTCCACCGGGCCCCGCAGCGGTATTGGCCGCTGTGCTGCAGCGTCAGGGGGGACAGGGACAGCTCGGACCCCCGCAGGGATTTCCCCAAATCCTCCTCCCAGTGGTAGAACCGCACCCCGATGACCGGGTCGTCCAGCCAGCTCCGGCAGCGCAGTGTCACCGTGTCCCCCTCCACCAGCGGCCCCGCCGTCACCTGCAGCACCAGCTGCTCTGGGGGACAGGAGGGTCCTGTCACAACCGATGGCACCGGGACCCCCAGTGGGTCACAGCCAGCGCACCCGGGGTCCCCAATGCCAACACGGGGGTCCCCTCGCACTGCGATGCTCTGGGATGTCCCCAGAGCAGGGCACGGGCTCTGCTCACACCAGGGGTGACCCAGCTGCCCCCCCAGAGCTCTCGGGGTCCCCGCGGCTGCCGGGCTGGGGACACCCAAACCCCGCTCACCGTCTGAGACGGTCACGGAGGGGCTGCGCCCGGTGCCGGCTCTGTCACACTCGTAGGTGCCACTCCAGGTGACATTGACACTCTCGGGTCCCTTCTGCCGCCACCGCCGCCCGTCCTTGTACCAGGTGGTGTCCCCGGCGGTCCCCCAGCCCCGGCAGGTCAGTGTCACCCGGTCCCACAGCACCGCCGGCCTCCAGGGCGGCTGCACGAGGAGCTGCGGGCTCGGGGCACCTGCGGGTGACAGGGGACAGCAGCGTGCCAGGGCCAGCGCGGGGCTGGGGACAGCGGCGCGGGGACACGGCATCCCCCGAGGACTCACCAGCGAGGCCGAGGCTCTGGGCTGCAAGGGACAAGGGACACGGCTGGCTGGCGGTGTCCCTGTGTCCCTGTGTCTCTGTGTCCCTGTGTCCCTGTGTCCCTGTCCCTGTGTTCCTGTCCCTGTGTCCACACAGCTGCCCCAGCCCCAAGGTGCCAAACCCCTCATTCCTGTCCCTCCTCTCCTGTCCCCTCTCCTGTCCCCACGGCCACCCCACGGCCCCGCTCACCTCTTGCTCTGCCTCTGCTGCCCTTGGCGACCTCAGGGGACCCCGCAGCCCCCCTGGGCCCCCTCCCCACCGCTCTCTGCCCCACCCGGGCCCATCCCCGCCCCACTCACCCCACACGAGCAGCGCCACCCTCGCGGCCATGCCGCTGGCCCCGGCCACCCGGCCTGCCTGTCACTCGCTGCCACGGCCACCTGTGCCCTGCCTGGCGGCTCCTGGGCCGAAGAGGAAGGAAGCGCGGTCAGCTCTCGTCCCCACGTGGGGCTGGGACAGACTGGGGGCAGGGTGGGGACACGGTTGTGGACACAGCTGGGGACTTGGAGGGGGTCGCTGGGACATGGGGGTCGCAGCGCTCGGGGGCTCCAGGGATGTGGGGAGCCAAGGAGGGATTTCCAGGGAGGCTCCCCGGGATCCTGGAGAATCGGGGTCCCCATGGGTGGGGAGGATCACGGATGGGGGTCCCAGGGGAATTTGGGCTGCAGGGATTTGGGGATTTGAGGCAGGTCCCGGGGATGGGGGGTCCTGGGGAGCCCATGGGATGGGATTAAGGGGAGGGGAGTGCTGGGCAATGGGAAACCGACATCCAGGGACGGGGGTCCCCAGGAGCGAGAATGAGAAGCCAGGGTTGGGGTCCCGGGGGAATGGGGGTCTCGGGGTGGGCAGTGCCTGGGTAGACACGGGGGTCGCAGCTCCATCCCCGGCTGCCTCAGATTTCGGGGTGTGGCTGACAAAAGCAGAACCTCCGTTGTGTTGGTGGTCTGGGATTCTCTTTATTTCTATTTGTTCTTATTTTCCTCACTTTTTGTAAACTCCCCATCCCAGTTTGCGTGGCTCATCGATGCCCAGGAGCACCTGAGCAGGAAAGGGCTTGAGTGAACCCTGGGGAGGGGGGAAGGGGCGTGGGGAGGCTTTGGGGGATGGGGGTGCCTCCAAAACTTCCACTTTTGTTTTTCCCTGAACAAAAATGGAAGAGCTTTGTGCTGAGAGTCGGATGGGAAAGGGGAGGGGCGGGTTCTGCCCTGTGGAGGAAAACCAGGGGTGTCCTGTCCTGGCAGCTCCGTGTCAGGGGGTGACAAATCCTGGGGGAGCCCAGTCTGGGGGTGACACAACCTGGGGTGAGCCCTGTCCTGGGGGTGACACATCCTGGTGGAGCCCTGTCCTGGGGGTGACCACATCCTGAGGGAGCCCAGTCCTGGGGGGTGACAAAATCCTGGGGGAGCCCAGGTCCTTGGGGGAGTCACATCCTGGGGGAGCCAGTCCTGGGGGTGACACAACCTGGCCGTGGGGGTCCTGGGGATGGAGGTTCCAGAATGGGTCCAGGGGTGGCACATCTGGGGACCCCTGTAAATCCAAGTGGTGGGCTCAGCCGTGCCCAAGCCCCACTGCACAGGGATGGGCCCTGGGCCCAGCACCTCAGGCTGCCCCCGCCCCCATTGGCTTTGCTTCTCGCAGCTTTAGCGCTGCTGCAGAGGTGACAATTCTGCGGGGGAATGGTTTGTGCTTTGCTCAGCCTGCGAGAAGCACAAAGGTAAAAGCGAGGCCGCGCAGAGGCTGTGGCGGGGCTGGGATGGTTTGCAGAGCGGGGCTGGCTGCAAACCCCCCTGCAGGGGCAGCTGCGAGGGAAGCAGCGCGGAAATGCAGCCCTGGAGCATTTTGGGCGTGTGGCCGAGGGGCTGAGAGAGCCCCACAAGTGCTGCAAAGCCCCCCAGGGATCTGCTGCAGAGCCTGAGCGGGACCCTCCCTCCTCCAAACACAACCTGCAGCCCTTTGCGAGCTGCCGGGAAGAACGTTTGGGATCGGGCTGTGGGCACCGGCAGCGAGGGGAAAAGTGGGGCAATGTCGAGCAGGGGCTGACACACGGGGATCTGGGGAGCAGGGCAGTCCCAGCAGGAGCAGGGAGTGGCCAGGCACGGGAATTCCTGGGCAGGCTGCAGGGCATTTACCAGGCAATCCCACCTGAGGGACACACGGGCATTCCTGGAGATTCCTGGGCGCTCTTCCGAGCATGGACAGAGTTTCCTCTCCTTGTGGGAGCAGGATCCATGGGAAGGAAGCAAAGTTTCATGGTGGGAATGAGAAAAAACGGGGAGAGTTCCTAAATCTGGGGCCAGGAAAAGCTTTCCTTAGGGGCTGGGGGCTGCTGAGCAGGCAGGGAACAATCCATGGAGCTGAGGGCCAGCCAGGGAGAAAGGGCAGGGCTGGGTTGGGGCAGAGCCCCAGAGCCTCTCAGGACAATTCTGGGGGTCCCCTGGCCATGAACACACTGTGGTGGGCTGGGCAGGGCTCCGGGTCACCCCAAAATCTGAGGGCAGCCCCGGAAGGAGCTGGAGAGCCCCGTGCCCCCCCAGCCCCAGCCCCCATTGCCCCGGGACCCCCCAACCATGGGAGCCCCATTCCCTTGCTCTCTCCTCCCTGGGGACCCCCATCCCGCCACCCCCATTGCCCAGGACCTCCATAGCCTTGATCCCGTCCCAGGGGCTGCTCCTTCCCGCACAACCCCAATTCCCGAGGCTTCCCTTTTCCCCCTGCAGCCCCAAGCCTGCCACTCCCATCCCAAATGAGCCAAAATCCCTGCGGAGCACAGGACCCCCATCCCTGAATGCCCCAGGCACCGAGACCCCAATTCCCCTGGAGCCCCGTCCTCGCTTCTCCCATGCCCTGAGCCCCCCACTCCGGGAACGCCACCCCCACCACGTCCCCAGGCTGTCCCGTGCTGTCCCCAGCTTGTCCCCAAATATGTGTGAACATTGTCCCCACCCTGTCCCCCCGCCCTGCCCCATCACCACGTGGGGACGAGAGCTGACCGCGCTTCCTTCCTCTTCGGCCCAGGAGCCGCCAGGCAGGGCACAGGTGGCCGTGGCAGCGAGTGACAGGCAGGCCGGGTGGCCGGGGACAGCGGCATGGCCGCGAGGGTGGCGCTGCTCGTGTGGGGTGAGTGGGGCGGGGATGGGGCCCGGGTGGGGCAGAGAGCGGTGGGTGAGGGGGCCCAGGGGGGCTGCGGGGTCCCCTGAGGTGGCCAAGGGCAGCAGAGCAGAGCAAGAGGTGAGCGTGGGCCGTGGGGTGGCCGTGGGGACAGGAGAGGGGACAGGAGAGGAGGGACAGGAATGAGGGGTTTGGCACCTTGGGGCTGGGGCAGCTGTGGGGACAGGGACGCAGGGACACAGGGACACAGGGACACAGGGACACCGCCAGCCAGCCGTGTCCCTTGTCCCTTGCAGCCCAGAGCCTCGGCCTCGCTGGTGAGTCCTCGGGGGATGCCGTGTCCCCGCGCCGCTGTCCCCAGCCCCGCGCTGGGCCTGGCACGCTGCTGTCCCCTGTCACCCGCAGGTGCCCCGAGCCCCGCAGCTCCTCGTGGAGCCGCCCTGGAGGCCGGCGGTGCTTGTGGGACCGGTGACACTGACCTGCCGGGGCTCGGGGACCGCCTGGGACACACCACCTGGTACAAGGACGGGTGGCTCTGGTGGCAGAAGGGACCCGAGAACTTCACTGTCACCTCGAGTGGCACCTACGAGTGTGTCAGAGCCCGGCAGCGGGCGCAGCCCCTCCGTGACCGTCTCAAACGGTGAGCGGGGTTTGGGTGTCCCCAGCCCGGCAGCCGCGGGGACCCCGAGAGCTCTGGGGGGGCAGCTGGGTCACCCCTGGTGTGTGAGCAGAGCCCGTGCCCTGCTCTGGGACATCCCAGAGCATCGCAGTGCGAGGGGACCCCCGTGTTGGCATTGTGGGACCCCGGGTTGCGCTGGCTGTGACCCACTGGGGGGTCCCGGTGACCATCGGCTGTGACAGGACCCTCCTGTCCCCCAGAGTGGCTGGTGCTGCAGGTGCCGGGCGGGGCCGCTGGTGGAGGGGGACACGGTGACACTGCGCTGCCGGAGCTGGCTGGACGACCCGGTCACCGGGGTGCGGTTCTACCATGGGGAGGAGGATTTGGGGAAATCCCTGTGGGGGTCCGAGCTGTCCCTGTCCCCCCTGAGGGCTGCAGCACAGCGGCCAATACCGCTGCGGGGCCTGGGGGGAATTGGTGTGGCTCTCATCGATGTGGGTGCGGTCGGAGCCGGTGTCAGTGACAGTGCACGGTGAGCAGCCCACAGCCGCCAGCCCGACAGCCGCAGAGCCCCTGGCCAGGGCTCACAAATCCCCCTCCCCTCTCCTTGCCAGAGCTCTTCCCGGTGCCGTGTGCTGGAGGCTCCGGCCGAGCTGCTCGCGGGGTCCCCCCCTGAACCTCAGCTGCCTCAGCAGCCGCAGCCCCCTGCGGCCCCTCACCCCCCTCGTGCACCGCTTCTACCGGGACGGGCGGGAGCTGGGGGGCCCGCAGGGGTCCCCGCAGCTGCTGCTGCCCGCCCTGGGGGCTCTCCGGCTCGGGGAATTACAGCTGCGAGGTGCAGAGCCAGGGGGGGGCCGTGCGGAAGAGCAGCGCCCCGCTCCGCGTCACGGTGCTCGGTGAGTGCGGGGATGGGCGCGGGGAGCCCCCACAGCCTGCACGGCTCCCCCTGCCCTGCCCGGGGACCCCCAGCACTGTCTGCGGACCCACAGCCCCCCCTGACGTGATTCCGGGTCCCCCTTCCCCTTCCCCTTCCCCTTCCCTTCCCCTTCCCCTTCCCCTTCCCCTTCCCCTTCCCCTTCCCTTCCCCTTCCCCTTCCCTTCCCTTCCCCTTCCCTTCCCATCCCCTTCCCCTTCCCCTTCCCCTTCCCCACCCCGTGTTCCCCCAGCCCTGACTTGGTGTCCCCATCCCCTCCCGGATTCTTTTCTCTGGTCCCTCCATCCCGCCCGGATCTCCTGCTCCGTTCCCGGGTCCCACCCTGTGTCCCCCATCCCTTCGCGGGTCCCCCCATCCTCCCCAAAAACTTTTCCTGTGCCCCCCCTCCCTCCCCTGCCCTGTCCCCCTCCTCTCTCTGGGTGCGGACCCCCACCCACGACATCCCCCATCACCCCCCTCACCCCCGTCCCCATCCCCCCGCGCCCCCCGCCCCTCCCGCTGGCCTCAGCCCCGTGCGTGTCCCCCGCAGTGCCCGTGGCCAATGCCACCATCAGCCCCGGTGCCCTGGGCCAGCAGGTGCGCGCAGGTGAGCCCGTGAGGCTGCGCTGCTCGGTGCAGGTGGGCTCAGCCCCTGTCACCTTCACCTGGCTGCGCCACGGCCGGGAGGTGGCCCGGGGTCCCCTGCTGGAGCTCGCCCACGTCGGGCTGTGGCACATTCGGGCACCTACCAGTGCGTGGCCACCAACCAGCTGGGACAGGACGGGCACCGCGTGTTCCCGGGCACTCAGCCCCGAGCTGCTCCTGGAGGTGACAGCGGGGGGACACGGCCACACAGGTGACGTCACTCGGGGACACTGTTGGGCTCCGGGACAGGCGCGTTTGTCCCTGGAGGTGACACGGAGGTGACAGGGCACGGCTGGCATCACACTCGGGGACACTCTGGGGCTCCGGGACAGCCGCGGTTGTCCTGGAGGTGACAGCGGGGGGGACACGGGGACACCGGTGGGTTCCTGGGGGGCTCCGAGAGCTCTGGCTCCAGCCCCGCTCTGTCCCTGGCAGCGACACGAGTGGAGCGGGGCACGGGAGGGGAACTCGTGGGGTCTCTGGGGTGCAGAAGCTCGGGCTGAGCCCGCTGTGTCCCCTTTGTCCCCAGCAGTGGCCGCAGCGCTCGGGGGCTCCCTGTTGTTCGTGCTCCTGCTCACGGCTGTCATCGTGGCCTTTCTCCGCACGGGTGGGTGAGCGTGGGGGGTCCTGCAGGGTGGGGGGGGAGGCCCCCAGAGAAGGGTGGCCCCAGGCAGCAGCCACAGCCCCCGAGTGGAGAAGGGGCCGAGCCCCCGCTGGCCTCGGCTCAGCGGCCTGGGCTGGCCGGGGAGGGGCTGGGGGCTCATGCCGGGATCTTGGGGCTCTCTCGGGGATCTTGGGGCTCTCTCAGGGATCTTGGGGCTCTCTCAGGGATCTTGGGGCTCGTGCCGGGATCTTGGGGCTCTCTCGGGGATCTTGGGGCTCTCTCGGGGATCTTGGGGGTTCTCTCGGGGATCTTGGGGCTCTCTCAGGGATCTTGGGGGCTCTCTCGGGATCTTGGGGGCTCTCTCGGGGATCTTGGGGGCTCTCTCAGGGATCTTGGGGGCAATTCGGAGGCTCCCCCTCCCGCCAGGCTCGGGGTTCGGGGGCTCAGGGTGGCGGGGGAAGTGCGGTGCTTCAGGGCCTTTGTGGGCCATCCGGGATGCTGGGGGCAGCCGGGGGGATTGGAGGGATCGGGGTTGCCCAGGGGGGCTGGGGAGCCCTGGGAGCCCAAAGTCACCGCTCTGCACTTTTCCTTTGCAGGTGCCGTGGAAGCAGCAGCCAAGGTGAGCGCGGGCTCCGGCCACGCCAAACCCCCTGCCCGACCCCCCAGGACCCCCCAGCCCCCTGCACACATCCCCTGATCCCCACAGGGCCCCCCCGGCCGAGGATCCTCAGGACACCTACTCGGAGCTGCTGGGGCCGCACGGGCAGCCCTGGGAGCCCAGAGACATCTACGAGACTCTGCAGAAACAACTGTGACTCTTCGTGCCTGCAGGAAGTTTTATTCTTTATTCTCAATAAAAACAAAATCAATAAAACCTCAATATTCTCAACAAATCAATTAATGAAATTGTTTGATTGATTGATTAATTAATTAAATAAATAAATAAATGTTAAAGTGAATAAATAAATAAATAAAACATACAATAAAGAAAATAAATAAATAAATAAATAAAATAACATAAATGAAGTAGCAAACAAATAAATACATAAATAAAACTCAGTTCTCAATAGACAAATAAATAGAAATGAAACTATAAATAAATAAAAAGGAAAATATAAATAAAAATAATAAATAAATATCAATTCACAAACATAAATAAATAAAATAAAAGACAAATAAATCAGCAAAATAATATAAATTAAAATATATAGATAAATCTTAATTCTCTATAAAACTTTATAACTCATTCCCACTCAGGCTCTGAGCTGTTCATTACAGATATATATAGATATATAGATATATAGATATATAGATATATAGATATAGAGATATAGAGATATAGAGATATAGAGATATAGAGATATATGCAGATATATGCAGATATATAGATTATTGATATATAGATATGTAGATATATAGATATATACAGATATAGATATAGAGATATATAGATATGTAGATATATAGATATATAGATATGTAGATATATAGATATATAGATATAGAGATATAAAGATATAGAGATATAGAGATATAGAGATATAGAGATATAGAGATATAGATATATAGAGATATATAGATATATAGATATATAGATATATAGATATATAGATATATCGATATATAGATATATACGGATATATAGATATATAGATATATAGACAGGGCTAAGGAGGCAAAGAAAGAAGCCCGCGGCTCCCGGGGCCGGGGCTGCTCCCACAGCCGAGCCCCCTCCCAGCAGAGCGGAGCAGCTCCAAGGCAGCGATGGAAAAAGCGGCTCCTCTCCCCAAAGCCCCGCGGAGGAAACTTGTCCCGCTCACCCTGCGGCCACTGAAATGCGCTGCGCCAGGAGCCCTCGGCAGCAGCTGGAAGGGCAGAGGCGAGCAGAGCCCAGATGGAGATGGACAAAACACTCCCCCACATGGGGAGAGACTTCTCCAGGCTGAAGCTGCTCAGCTCAAAGCAATTTCTTCTTTTGGGGAGATGGGAGCGACAGAGGCGGATCCAGCGGCAGCCCCGGGCACGCGTGGGCACGGCCAGAGAGAGAGGAGAGGGGGAGAGATGAAGAGCCAGGGGAGAGAGGCTAAAGAGAGAGGGGAGAAGAGGAGGAAGAGAGCGGGGAGAACAAGGGAGGCTGAGGAGAGAGGGGAGAACGAGAGAGCTTCGAGAGAGCTCCGGGAGAGAAGCTGCAGAGAGAGGGGAGAGGAGAGGAGAGGTCCAAGAGAGCTCTGAGAACAAGAGCATTGAGAGCGAGAGAGAGCACGAGAGAGCCAAGTTCTTGTTACACCTCATGATATCCTTTTCCATAGGAATATTCGAATTCCCGATCACTACGAGACACAGCCACTAAAGAATTTCCATATAGCCCACAGGAACTGCTGCATCACCATCCAGAGTTACATTTCAAACTCTAAATGCTTCCCAAATTCTTCTCTGGCTGCTCGACCTTTGGATTCTCTCTCAGCAGGAGGACATCGTTTCATCAACAGGGATTCTCCTTTAGCTGCCTAAGCGATTGTTCTTTGCATATTTATTAACTGGCACTCGGTATCCCGTCACTCAAAGCCAGCTCTCATTTCTATTTCCATCCTCGGCTTCATCTTTTCAGAATCTTTTGCCAACAATCCCATCCCTAAGGTTTCCCTGTTTCATCCTCCCCAAGAGCCAGAGTGGAGAAACAGAAGGTGAGAGGAGCTGGGCAGCTGCAGCGGGAGCCGCGCGGTGCCCGGAGGCTGCTCTGCCCAGCAAAGGCTCCCCCGAGGGAGGGGTAGCCTGGGAAAACCTCCCTGAGCTTCCCTCTGTCAACAACGAGCTTCCTATGTTTTTATATAGAATTTAAAATTTAATAGAAAAGGACAATTAGGAGATGAAAATGAAGTCTACAGGTGCGCCGGGTGTCTCTGCATTCAGCCAGGAGAGCTCACCTCACTGACAAAGGATTGTCCCTTAAAAACACAACTGCACTACATATCATCAATTCTCATACACCATTCAAACATTCACGTGAAGTTTGGGATGTTTCTTTGTTTCGTTTTTGACTCTGTCCCTTCCCAATAAATCAATCTTCTTGGCTGCACCGAGTTTCACATTCCCTGATAAACAGAAACATAATAAATCCCTCCCCTGGAGCTCTGGTCACTGCTGTCCTCATCTGGATAAACAATTTAAGAATGAGGGGGGTCTCTGACCATCTTTTTCAGTCTTTGGGTAATAGATACAGAGGAAATTTTTGTTTTAATACTGTGCCATAGCTCAACATATTTGTATATTATACCACTAATTCTAGGTTTCATCAATAACAGAAATAGAAGGAACTATATTAATAAACCCAAGTTTTCTGCCCCCATACTATAACATTCATTTTAATATTTGCCAAAAGCCAAGAAGGCAACGTGTAGCTGTGAGAGCTCTCCCAGGTGAGCTCCTTTTTCTGTCCCAGCACAAGGGGAGAGGCAGAATCCAGGAGAGTGTTGGGTTGCGGTGCAGGATGTGTCCCGCACCCTGCAGGGTGGGAGGCGGCCAGAGCAGCTCGGGAACGGAGCCTGAGGCAGGAAGGAGCTCCCCGAGCCCTCCTTGAAGGCCGGGCCCATGGAAGTGGGGCCAGGGATGGGCCCTGGGCCAGCACCTGAGGCTGCCCCCGCCCCCTTGGCTTTGCTTCTCGCAGCTTTAGCGCTGCTGCAGAGGTGACAATTTCTGCGGGGGAATGGTTTGTGCTTTGCTCAGCCTGCGAGAAGCACAAAGTGCAAAGCGAGGCCGAGCAGAGGCTGTGGCGGGGCTGGGATGGTTTGCAGAGCGGGGCTGGCTGCAAACCCCCCTGCAGGGGGCAGCTGCGAGGGAAGCAGCGCGGAAATGCAGCCCTTCCTGCTGTGGGAGCAGCCCCGGCCCCGGGAGCCGCGGGCTTCTTTCTTTGCCTCCGTAGCCCTGTCTATATATCTATATATCTATATATCTATATATCTATATATCTATATATCTATATATCTATATATCTATATATCTATATATCTATATATCTATATATCTATATATCTATATATCTATATATCATCTATATATCTATATATCTATATATACATATATCTATATATCTATATATCTATATATCAGCTATATATCTATATATCTATATACCTATATATCTATATATCTATATACCTATATATCTATATATCTATATATCTATATATCTATATATCTATAAATCTATATATGTATATATCATCTATATATCTATATATCTATATATCTGTATCTCTATATATCTATATCTAGGTATCTATATATCTATAAATCTTTATATCTATATATCTATATATCTATATATCTCTCTATATATGTTATTAACAGCTCAGAGCCCGAGTGGCAATGAGTTATAAAAGTTTTAATAATTTAGTTATTTTATTTTATTTGTATTTTATTTGTATTTTATTTATTTTATTTTATTTTATTTTATTTTATTTTATTTTATTTTATTTTATTTTATTTTATTTTATTTTATTTTATTTTATTTTATTTTATTTTATTTTATTTTACTTTATTTTATTTTATTTTTTATTGTGAATTGAGATTTCTTTCTTTATTATATTTATTTTCATTTTATTTGTTAATATTTTTCATTTATATTTATTTATAGTTTCATTTTTACTTATTTATCTATTGAGGATTGAGTTTTATTTATTGTATTTATTTATTTAATGTATTTATTTAATGTTATTATTTAATGTATTTATTTGTGTGCTACTTCATTTATTTATTTAAATAATTTCATTTATTTTTGTTTACTGTAATTTATGTTTATTTATTTATTCACTTTAACATGTATTTATTTAATTATTTAATCAATCAATCAATCAATCAATTCAATAATTTAATTTGTTGAGAATATTGAGTTTTATTGATTTTGTTTTATTGAGAATAAAGAATAAAACTTCCTGCAGGCACGAAGAGTCACAGTTGTTTGTGCAGAGTCTCGTAGATGTCTCTGGGCTCCCAGGGCTGCCCGTGCGGCCCCAGCAGCTCCGAGTAGGTGTCCTGAGGATCCTCGGCCGGGGGGGCCCTGTGGGGATCAGGGGATGTGTGCAGGGGGCTGGGGGGTCCTGGGGGGTCGGGCAGGGGGTTTGGCGTGGCCGGAGCCCGCGCTCACCTTGGCTGCTGCTTCCCGGCACCTGCAAAGGAAAAGTGCAGCGGTGACTTTGGGCTCCCAGGGCTCCCCAGCCCCCCTGGGCAACCCCGATCCCTCCAATCCCCCCGGCTGCCCCCAGCATCCCGGATGGCCCCACAAAGGCCCTGAAGCACCGCACTTCCCCCGCACCCTGAGCCCCCGAACCCCGAGCCTGGCGGGGAGGGGGAGCCTCCGAATTGCCCCCAAGATCCCCGAGAGAGCCCCCAAGATCCCTGAGAGAGCTCCCAAGATCCCCGAGAGAGCCCCCAAGATCCCCGAGAGAGCCCCCAAGAGCAATGAGAGAGCCCCCAAGATCCCCGAGAGAGCCCCCAAGATCCCCGAGAGAGCCCCCAAGGTCCCTGAGAGAGCCCAAGATCCGGCACGAGCCCACAGCCCCTCCTCGGCCAGCCCAGGCCGCTGAGCCGAGGCCAGCGGGGGCTCGGCCCCTTCTCCACTCGGGGGCTGTGGCTGCTGCCCTGGGGCCACCCTTCTCTGGGGGGCCTCCCCCCCCACCCTGCAGGACCCCCACGCTCACCACACCGTGCGGAGAAAGGCCACGATGACAGCCGTGAGCAGGAGCACGAACAACAGGGAGCCCCCGAGCGCTGCGGCCACTGCTGGGGACAAAGGGGACACAGCGGGCTCAGCCCGAGCTTCTGCACCCCAGAGACCCCACGAGTTCCCCTCCCGTGCCCCGCTCCACTCGTGTCGCAGCCAGGGACAGAGCGGGCTGGAGCCAGAGCTCTCGGAGCCCCCCAGGAACGCACCGGTGTCCCCGTGTCCCCCCGCTGTCACCTCCAGGGACAAACGCGGCTGTCCCGGAGCCCCAGAGTGTCCCCGAGTGATGCCAGCCGTGCCCTGTCACCTCCGTGTCACCTCCAGGGACAAACGCGGCTGTCCCGGAGTCCCCAGAGTGTCCCCGAGTGACGTCACCTGTGTGGCCGTGTCCCCCCGTTGTCACCTCCAGGAGCAGCTCGGGGCTGAGTGCCCGGAACACGCGGTGCCCGTCCTGTCCCCAGCTGGTTGGTGGCCACGCACTGGTAGGTGCCCGAATGTGCCAGCCCGACGTGGGCGAGCTCCAGCAGGGGACCCCGGGCCACCTCCCGGCCGTGGCGCAGCCAGGTGAAGGTGACAGGGGCTGAGCCCACCTGCACCGAGCAGCGCAGCCTCACCGGGCTCACCTGCGCGCACCTGCTGGCCCAGGGCACCGGGGCTGATGGTGGCATTGGCCACGGGCACTGCGGGGACACGCACGGGGCTGAGGCCAGCGGGAGGGGCGGGGGGGCGCGGGGGGATGGGGACGGGGGGTGAGGGGGTGATGGGGGATGGCGGGGGTGGGGGTCCGCACCCAGAGACAGGAGGGGACAGGGCAGGGGAGGGGAGGGGAGGGGGACCCAAGAAAGGTCTGGGTTTCTCGGGAGGGCTGGGGAACACAGACAGAGCTGGGGAACCCGGGATGGGATTGGGGGACACGGGGTGGGGATCCGGGGAATGGAGCAGGAGATCCGGGCGGGGATGGGGGAACCCGAGAAAGGAAACCGGGTGGGGATGGTGCCACCAAGTCAGGGCTGGGGGACCCGGGAAGGGACACGGGAAGGCAAAGGGACAAACCGGAATCGCGTCAGGGAGGGCTGTGGGTCCGCAGGACAGTGCTGGGGGTCCCCGGGCAGGGCAGGGGGAGCCGTGCAGGCTGTGGGGGCTCCCCGCGCCCATCCCCGCAACTCACCGAGCACCGTGACGCGGAGCGGGGGCGCTGCTCTTCCGCACGGCCCCCCCCTGGCTCTGCACCTCGCAGCTGTAATTCCCCGAGCCGGAGAGCCCCAGGGCGGGCAGCAGCAGCTGCGGGGACCCCTGCGGGCCCCCCAGCTCCCGCCCGTCCCGGTAGAAGCGGTGCACGAGGGGGGTGATGGGCCGCAGGGGGCTGCGGCTGCTGAGGCAGCTGAGGTTCAGGGGGGACCCCGCGAGCAGCTCGGCCGGAGCCTCCAGCACCGGCACCGGGAAGAGCTCTGGCAAGGAGAGGGGAGGGGGGATTTGTGAGCCCTGGCGAGGGGCTCTGCGAGTGTCGGGCTGGCGGCTGTGGGCTGCTCACCGTGCACTGTCACTGACACCGGATCCGACCGCACCCACATCCATGAGGGCCACAGAATCCACCGGGCCCCGCAGCGGTATTGGCCGCTGTGCTGCAGCCTCAGGGGGGACAGGGACAATTCGGGCCTCCGCAGGGATTCCCCAAATCCTCCTCCCCGTGGTAGAATCGCACCCCGGTGATCGGGTCGTCCCGCCTGCTCCGGCAGCGCAGTGTCACCGTGTCCCCCTCCAGCAGCGGCCCCCGCAGTCACCTGCAGCACCAGGAGCTCTGGGGGACACGAGGGTCCTGTCACAGCCGATGGCAGCGGGACCCCCCAGTGGGTCACAGCCAGCGCACCCGGGGTCCCCAATGCCAACACGGGGGTCCCCTCGCACTGCGATGCCTGGGATGTCCCCAGAGCAGGGCACGGGCTCTGCTCACACCATGGGTGACCCAGCTGCCCCCCCCAGAGCTCTCGGGGTCCCCGCGGCTGCCGGGCTGGGGACACCCAAACGCCGCTCACCGTTTGAGACGGTCACGGGGGGGGCTGCGCCCGCTGCCGGCTCTGTAATCACTCGTAGGTGCCACTCCAGGTGACAGTGTGAAGCTCTCGGGTCCCTTCTGTCGCCACCGCCGCCCATTCTTGTACAGGTGGTGTCCCCGGCGGTCCCCGAGCCCCGGCAGGTCAGTGTCACCCCGGTCCCACAGCACCGCCGGCCTCCAGGGCGGCTCCACGAGGAGCTGCGGGCTCGGGGCACCTGCGGGTGACAGGGGACAGCAGCGTGCCAGGGCCAGCGCGGGGCTGGGACAGCGGCGCGGGGGACACGGCATCCCCCGAGGACTCAACCAGCGAGGCCGAGGCTCTGGGCTGCAAGGGACAAGGGACACGGCTGGCTGGCGGTGTCCCTGTGTCCCCATGTCCCTGTGTCCCTGTGTCCCTTTGTCCCTGTGTCCCTGTGTCCCTGTGTCCCTGTCCCTGTGTCCCTGTGTCCCTGTGTCCCTGTCCCTGTCCCCACAGCTGCCCCAGCCCCAAGGTGCCAAACCCCTCATTCCTGTCCCTCCTCTCCTGTCCCCTCTCCTGTCCCCACGGCCACCCCACGGCCCCGCTCACCTCTTGCTCTGCCTCTGCTGCCCTTGGCGACCTCAGGGGACCCCGCAGCCTTCCTGGGCCCCCTCCCCACCGCTCTCTGTCCCACCCGGGCCCATCCCCGCCCCACTCACCCCACACGAGCAGCCGCCACCCTCGCGGCCATGCCGCTGTCCCCGGCCACCCGGCCTGCCCTGTCACTCGCTGCCACGGCCCACCTGTGCCCTGCCTGGCGGCTCCTGGCCGAAGAGGAAGGAAGCGCGGTCAGCTCTCGTCCCCACGTGGGGCTGGGGACGTGACTGGGGGCAGGGTGGGGGACACGGTTGTGGACACAGTTGGGGACCTGGAGGGGGTCGCTGGGACATGGGGGGTCGCAGCGCTCCGGGGGCTCCAGGGATGTGGGGAGCCAAGGAGGGATTTCCAGGAGGCTCCCCGGGATCCTGGGGAATCGGGGTCCCCATGGGTGGGGAGTGATCAACGGATGGGGGGTCCCAGGGGAATTTGGGCTGCAGGGATTTGGGGATTTGAGGCAGGTCCCGGGGATGGGGGGTCCTGGGGAGCCCATGGGATGGGATTAAGGGGAGGGGAGTGCTGGGCAATGGAAACCGACATCCAGGGATGGGGGTCCCCAGGAGCGAGAATGAGAAGCCAGGGTTGGGGTCCCGGGGGAATGGGGGTCTCGGGGTGGGCAGTGCCTGGGTAGACACGGGGGGTTGCAGCTCCATCCCCGGCTGCCTCAGATTTCGGGGTGTGGCTGACAAAAGCAGAACCTCCGTTGTGTTGGTGGTCTGGGAACAACACCAGGGGGTTCCCGTGTGCTCGGGGTCTGGTACTTTTTCCTCTCTTTATTTCTATTTGTTCTTATTTTCCTCACTTTTGTAAACTCCCCATCCCAGTTCGTGGCTCATCGATGCCCAGGAGCACCTGAGCAGGAAAGGGCTTGAGAGAACTCTGGGGAGGGGGGAAGTGGCGTGGGGAGGCTTTGGGGGATGGGGGTGCCCTCCAACACTTCCACTTTTGTTTTTCCTGAACAAAAAGGAAGAGCTTTGTGCTGAGAGGGCGATGGAAAGGGGGGGGGCGGGTTCTGCCCTGTGGAGGAAAACCAGGGGTGTCCTGTCCTGGCAGCTCCGTGTCAGGGGGTGACAAATCCTGGGGGAGCCCAGTCCTGGGGGTGACACATCCTGGGGGAGCCCTGTCCTGGGGGTGAGACATCCTGGGGGAGCCCTGTCCTGGGGGTGACACAACCTGACCGGGGGGGTCCCTGGGGATGGAGGTCCTGAAGGGTCCAGGGGTGGCACATCCTGGGGACCCCTGTAAATCCAAGTGTGGGGCTCAGCCGTGCCCCAGCCCCACTGCACAGGGATGGGCCCTGGGCCAGCACCTGAGGCTGCCCCCGCCCCCTTGGCTTTGCTTCTCGCAGCTTTAGCGCTGCTGCAGAGGTGACAATTCTGCGGGGGAATGGTTTGTGCTTTGCTCAGCCTGCGAGAAGCACAAAGGCAAAGCGAGGCCGAGCAGAGGCTGTGGCGGGGCTGGGATGGTTTGCAGAGCGGGGCTGGCTGCAAACCCCCCTGCAGGGGCAGCTGCGAGGGAAGCAGCGCGGAAATGCAGCCCTGGAGCATTTTGGGCGTGTGGCCGAGGGGCTGAGAGAGCCCCACAAGTGCTGCAAAGCCCCCAGGGATCTGCTGCAGAGCCTGAGCGGGGACCCTCCTCCTCCAACACAACCTGCAGCCCCTTTGCGAGCTGCCGGGAAGAACGTTTGGGATCGGGCTGTGGGCACCGGCAGCGAGGGAAAAGTGGGGCAATGTCGAGCAGGGGCTGCACACGGGGATCTGGGGAGCAGGGCAGTCCCAGCAGGAGCAGGGAGTGCCCAGGCACGGGAATTCAGGGCAGCCTGCAGGGCATTTACCAGGCAATCCCACCCTGAGGGACACACGGGCATTTCTGGAGATTCCTGGGCGCTCTTCCGAGCATGGACAGAGTTTCCTCTCCTTGTGGGAGCAGGATCCATGGAAGGAAGCGAAGTTTCATGGTGGGAATGAGAAAAACGGGGAGAGTTCCTAAATCTGGGCCAGGAAAAGCTTTCCTTAGGGGCTGGGGGGCTGCTGAGCAGGCAGGGAACAATCCCATGGAGCTGAGGGCCAGCCAGGGAGAAAGGGCAGGGCTGGGTGGGGCAGAGCCCCAGAGCCTCTCAGGACAATTCTGGGGGTCCCTGGCCATGAACACACTGTGGGGGGCTGGGCAGGGCTCCGGGTCACCCCAAAATCTGAGGCAGCCCCGGAAGGAGCTGAGAGCCCCGTGCCCCCCAGCCCCAGCCCCCATTGCCCCGGGACCCCCCAACCATGGGAGCCCCATATCCCTTGCTCTCTCCTCCCTGGGGACCCCCATCCCGCCACCCCCATTGCCCAGGACCTCCATAGCCTTGATCCCGTCCCAGGGGCTGCTCCTTCCCGCACAACCCCAATTCCCGAGGCTTCCTTTTCCCCCTGCAGCCCCAAGCCTGCCACTCCCATCCCAAATGAGCCAAAATCCCTGCGGAGCCACAGGACCCCCATCCCTGAATGCCCCAGGCACCGAGACCCCAATTCCCCTGGAGCCCCGTCCTCGCTTCCCCCCCATGCCCTGAGCCCCCCACTCCTGGGAACGCCACCCCCACCACGTCCCCAGGCTGTCCCGTAATGTCCCCAGCTTGTCCCCAAATATGCGTGTGAACATTGTCCCCACCCTGTCCCCCGCCCTGCCCCCCATCACCACATGGGGACGAGAGCTGACCGGCGCTTCCTTCTCTTCGGCCCAGGAGCCGCCAGGCAGGGCACAGGTGGCCGTGGCAGCGAGTGACAGGCAGGCCGGGTGGCCGGGGACAGCGGCATGGCCGCGAGGGTGGCGCTGCTCGTGTGGGGTGAGTGGGGCGGGGATGGGCCCGGGTGGGGCAGAGAGCGGTGGGGAGGGGGCCCAGGGGGGCTGCGGGGTCCCCTGAGGTCGCCAAGGGCAGCAGAGGCAGAGCAAGAGGTGAGCGGGGCCGTGGGGTGGCCGTGGGGACAGGAGAGGGGACAGGAGAGGAGGGACAGGAATGAGGGGGTTGGCACCTTGGGGCTGGGGCAGCTGTGGGGACAGGGACAGGGACACAGGGACACAGGGACACAGGGACACAGGGACACAGGGACACAGGGACACCGCCAGCCAGCCGTGTCCCTTGTCCCTTGCAGCCCAGAGCCTCGCCTCGCTGGTGAGTCCTCGGGGGATGCCGTGTCCCCGCCCCGCTGTCCCCAGCCCCGCGCTGGCCCTGGCACGCTGCTTGTCCCCTGTCACCCGGCAGGTGCCCAGATGTCGCAGCTCCTCGTGGAGCCGCCCTGGAGGCCGGCGGTGCTGTGGGACCGGGTGACACTGACCTGCCGGGGCTCGGGGACCGCCGGGGACACCACCTGGTACAAGGACGGGTGGTTCTGGTGGCAGGAGAGACGCGACAGCTTCACTGTCACCTCGAGTGGCACCTACGAGTGTGAAAGAATCGGCAGCGGGCGCAGCCCCCCCGTGCAGGTTGTAAATGGTGAGAGGTTTTTGTGTCTCCCCCCCGGCACCTGTGGGAATCCCGAGAGCTCTGGGTGAGCTCAGCTTCACGGGGTCACCCCCTGTGACCTGAGCCCTGCTCTGGGGACATCCCGGGGTATCCCTGGAGCACCAGCGCATCCAGAGCGACGAGACCACCCGGCTGCAATGGAGGACCCCCGGTTCCTCCTGTTGCCATCGGGACCCTCCTGTCCCACAGTCACGCCAGTGCTGCAGGTGCCGGCGGGGCCCGCTGGTGGAGGGGGACACGGTGACACTGCGCTGCCGGAGCCGGCGGGTGAAACCTTTCTTCGGGGTGCATTTCTACCATGGGGACGAGAAATTGGGGGACCTCCAGCCGGAGCCCGAATTGTCCCTGTCCCCCCTGAGGCTGCAGCACAGCGGCCAATACAGCTGCGGGGCCATGTGGAATACCTGGTTCGCAGAGTGGGTGCATTCGGATCCGGTGTCAGTGACAGTGCACGGTGTAGCAGCCCACAGCCGCCAGCCCGACAGCCGCAGAGCCCCTGGCCAGGGCTCACAAATCCCCCTCCCCTCTCCCTTGCCAGAGCTCTTCCCGGTGCCGGTGCTGGAGGCTCCGGCCGAGCTGCTCGCGGGGTCCCCCCTGAACCTCAGCTGCCTCAGCAGCCGCAGCCCCCTGCGGCCCCTCACCCCCCTCGTGCACCGCTTCTACCGGGACGGCGGGAGCTGGGGGGCCCGCAGGGGTCCCCGCAGCTGCTGCTGCCCGCCCTGGGGCTCTCCGGCTCGGGGAATTACAGCTGCGAGGTGCAGAGCCAGGGGGGGGCCGTGCGGAAGAGCAGCGCCCCGCTCCGCGTCACGGTGCTCGGTGAGTGCGGGGAAGGGCGCGGGGAGCCCCCACAGCCTGCACGGCTCCCCCTGCCCTGCCCGGGGACCCCCAGCACTGTCTGCGGACCCACAGCCCCCCCTGACGTGATTCCGGGTCCCCCCTTCCCCTTCCCCTTCCCCTTCCCCTTCCCCTTCCCCTTCCCCTTCCCCTTCCCCTTCCCCTTCCCCTTCCCCTTCCCCTTCCCTTTCCCCTTCCCCTTCCCTTCCCCTTCCCCTTCCCCTTCCCCTTCCCCTTCCCCACCCCCGTGTTCCCCCAGCCCTGACTTGGTGTCCCCATCCCCTCCCGGATTCTTTTCTCTGGTCCCTCCATCCCCTCCCGATCTCCTGCTCCGTTCCCGGGTCCCAACCCTGTGTCCCCCATCCCTTCACGGGTCCCCCCATCCTCCTCAAAAACTTTTCCTGTGCCCCCCTCCCTCCCCTGCCCTGCCCCCTCCTCTCTCTGGGTGCGGACCCCCACCCCCGCCATCCCCCATCACCCCCTCACTCCCCGTCCCCATCCCCCGCGCCCCCCGCCCCTCCCGCTGGCCTCAGCCCCGTGCGTGTCCCCGCAGTGCCCGTGGCCAATGCCACCATCAGCCCCGGTGCCCTGGGCCAGCAGTGTGCGCGCAGGTGAGCCCGTGAGGCTGCGCTGCTCGGTGCAGGTGGGCTCAGCCCCTGTCACCTTCACCTGGCTGCGCCACGGCCGGGAGGTGGCCCGGGGTCCCCTGCTGGAGCTCGCCCACGTCGGGCTGGCACATTCGGGC
>NW_026709128.1:7500-36144 GCF_030490865.1 Poecile atricapillus | reverse complement strand
ATGACACCATGCTTGCAAACTCACAGTTAAAACTTTAACGTTAAATGAACCTTTAAAGATGCTTACACTACCTCTTAAAGGAAAATACTTATATTTTATACTAACATAACAATTATTACACAGGCTAAACACTTTATCTTAAACTATTATCTAACTACTTTTAACACACGTGCTCTGGTATATATGTAGTCTAAGCGTGAAAGCAATTTGCTAAAAGGATAAACACACAATTACAATTTGCTTTATATATAGTTAGATGGAGTCTCTACACTTTTCTTAGGTCTTCTACAGAATTTCTCCAGCACAATTCAGTCCTGGAACGTTCACTGCTCCCGTGATGTCAGCTGGCAGCTGATCGGTGACTGAGGGCTTTGATGCTCAAGTTGTTCCTCAAACCCTTCTAAATCTTAAAACAAAGGACAACTGAAAAATTAATAGAAACACCACATCATAATAACAACATAAAATTTCTGTTGGCAACTGTCTGTGTCTTGTTCAGACACAACTGTGTCCTGACAGGTCCACTTCTGATCCAAGTCTGGAGTACCAAGGCTGTGTGATGACTTCTCTGTTCACTGGATCTCGTGTGTTCAGAGACAGACAGTCTGGTCAGATGGACAGGTGACCTTTCTGAACCTGCCAACAAAACACAGGCACTTCTCTCCTTAAAGTTAATGAAATACACTAATCAAATTGCTTTTAGGGAATCAATTTCCCCCGTTTTCTAAAAAATAAAAATGAGATGTATTTCTGTTCAACATTAACACAAAACCTTATATACAATTAATAAGAACCTATAGCAGTTAAAAATCAATTAATATAAAAGTACTGTTAATTATTAAAACACTGCACCAGCATCCCATAGTTAATAAACAAACAAAACCAAAAATCATCAGTGAAGGATTGGATCATCATCTCCGGAAATGATTCTCCAAGCCCACTTCAAAATTGATCCAGCTGTCATATTAATAGGGTCAAATTGTTGAGTCAAAAAGTGACTCAAATACAGTTTTGATACAGAAAACATCTGGATCTGCTGGCAAACATTCTGTCCAGGTAAAGTCAAGGCTTGGCCAGGGCCTAGGCTTTAAACTGGAAAGATGCCTCTTAACTCATTTTTAAAACAAGGTTTTCAATAGCAACAGCTATGAGATGCTTACAGCACAGCAAATTGTCAAAATGCATTTGTACAAAGCAAATAATTAAAAACTTTAGGTACCAGACTAATTAAATCATTCAACAGTTGGTTTAATCTGAAGCTTATTCAATGGCAGCTGACCTTCAGCAATGCTACATCTTCTTAAAATTCTGGAAACACTGAAAAATAATAAAGTTATAGCAAACGAAACTGCAAAAATTGCAACAACTGAATAGAACTCTCAATGAAGTCTAGGGTGTCACAGTTTGCATTCATTTCTGTCCACAAGCAGGTGTTCATCAGTGGTTTATCACAGTTGCTTCAGTTGTAGCTGTCTTCATATTTCTAGGAAAATAACTATACTTTGCAATTTAAACAAGTGTTTCTAATAAAACATAAAACAATTCAAATTAAACAAAATTTAAACTTAACAATAATTATTTATAACAAAAGGAAATAACAAACTTAACCTTAAAAGAATATCCAATTTAGAAAACTCAACCCAAAAACATTCAAGCCCAAACATTACAAAACTTGACTATCCTCAATTCTACCAACACCCAATCTATACCAAATAAAAACACAACTCAATCTTATTTTGTTACTACAAAAAAGCAACTAAAAGCCTGATATATACTCCTTAAACACAATATAACAATAACATGGATTCACTATAAAAATTATAAAAATATAACAAATACATCACAATTCTATGTTATCTAGTTTTGAAAATAGCCCACAATAACTGCAAATGTTACTGAAAACACTCATTCACAACCCAAATTTGCCTAGTATATGCTCAAATTAGCTAAAATTCTAAAGTGCAGCCTCTCTAAAAAAAAAAGTCACAACACAGGATTGGGCAAGTTGTCATTTAGCTTTTGTAGCACTTTTCAGGAACATCAAGTCTAATTTTTAAATTAAAATCTAAAATCCGAATTGATATATATGCTGTTATATGTGTTTTATGTAACAAAAAGATTCACATTAAAATATCCTTATTAAAATTGTCAAAAACTCAGCAAATGGATAATATATAATTAACATAACTTTGAAATTATTAAAACAAAACAAAAATCTTTTAAGTTTCTTGGGATACAAAAATACAACATTTAAACTTTTTAATTTATTTTCAAAGGCACTTCATTTAATAAAAACTTATTTTTAAACCCAATTTTAATTATAACAATTTGCTAATTTATAAACAATACAATTTACAAAACTTATAATTTTTTTAAATTGTCTAATTAAAACTCTCTCTTTTTTATCCCTCTCAAAAATGTCCAGGTTTCTGTTGTTTTTTGTTGTTTTATTGTTTACTTTCTGCGGTTCCATTGAAGTCGCTGTTACTTGTTTCACCGGCGGTTGCCACGGCGACAGCGTTCTGCCGTGTGTTTTCCTGAACTGGGCCGTGCCGGGCTACTTTTCAAATCTGAGAAAAACTCTGAAAACTCCAACTGCATAAACTCATAATTACTTAAAACACAAAATTAACTCCAAAAGGGTACATAAACACCTTTTAAAAACTCAAGAAATCATGACTTTGTAGCAAACTCGCTATTATCCCAGCGCTTCTTCCCGGGGGGGGCGGGGGGGGGGGTGCTGAACCGCTCGTGTCTCGGTTACAGTTGGAACTCAACTGCTCAGCTACTTCCTGCTTGCCGTGCCTTTTCCTTGGGCCCCGACTACCACCCCTGTGGGCAGGCCGTTCCCTCCCCCCTGGCTCCACTCCGCCTCCATCCCACCTTTCCCTTCGCCCTTCACTCCAGGCTCTAACCCGCCCTTTGCCACCCCTGGTTTCCACCGCCTTCGCATTCCAAGAATTCTGCACATATCCTCTGCTTTCTTCTCTACATTTCTTATCTCTCTCGACTCCCCAACTGTGCCCATCTTCCAAGGCCAGCTTTTGTTCTTTGTTAAAGACATACTTTTCCCGCTCTATAACATTTTTCTCAGCGCCATCTTTAAGTCCAAGGGGGGATGTGTCTCCCCTTACTTTCTTTGCTACATTTCTGGCTTCTTCTGTTAAATTTTCCCAAAAATCTCTTGCTTTCTGTTGCCCTTCTGAGAGCAGCTCAGGGTTTGGGGTTTTAGGAGGCATATCATCCTCCTGTGTCCCCTTCTCAGCTGAGCTACTCTCATCTGGGGATTCTAAAGTTTGTGTTGTAGCACTCACCCCTAGTTTTGGGGTGACCAACAGACAGCTTTTTGCTGCTGTCCAGGCTTCCTGCTTTTGTCTAGCTTTTTTCAAGGCCTTAACGACCTTCCCCCACAACTTAAAATGTTTCATATTAACAGAATCTACAGTTTCATTAGCCAGAGCTCTGGTACATTTCTCCCACACCTCAGGGTGAAGAATGTCCATTGGCTGTTCTATAATACCGATTTGTAAAAGCTGTGTAACAGCAAGCATAAAATCCTTAGATTTACAGTCTACACCCCACTGTTTATATAGTTCAGATACGACCTTTATCCTTGGGTCCATCGTCGTTCACGATACAGGGACGTCTCCCTCGTCTAGGAAAGGTCCAGCCTGTCCTGACCGCTGCTCCTGTTTTTTCAGGGATTCCTCGCTTTCCGGATTTTTCCCACTTTTCTTCCCGGGTTTCGGGCACCAATTGTGGGTTTTCCAAGCAAGGCTAACACCCTTATTCCAGGAGCCAGCCCGTGGCCTCTCTCCAGGGCCACCCTGGCCAATCTACCCACAAGACATCAATATGATGGATGGCGAAGCAATGGCGTTTATTGCAGGGGAATTTGACAATTTATAACCTAGGGTCACTGTGTTACTCCCATCTACATACGTCACACCTAAGTGCTATTGGCTAGTTACAGGTTTTGCTATCCTAACAGAGAGGGGGTCTAGTAGCTTCTCGTTACATCCCGAATTCTTCCGCAGCGCAATGCCCTAGACTACAACACTTGGGTAAAAACAATGCTTACAATAGAACAATATAAGTTGAATAATTAATATGTAAGTTATATAATGCTAGAGTATAAAACATGTTCAACTCAACACCAAGATGGGTCACATTTGGGTATGACCCGTGACACCCAGAGCTCTTCAATGAAGCACCTTCATATAATCATTTGTGGAGATTTTGTGGGATGTTTCTATAACTTCATGGGATTTCTGTGGAATTTTGAGGGATTTTTGAGGAGACTTGAAGAATTTTGAGGGATTTTTCTTACATTTTGTGGAAATTTGTAAAGATTTGGTGGGATGTTTCTGGAAGTTTGTGGGATTTTTCTTGAATTTTGTGGGATTTTTCTTGGCCATTGAAGAGATTTTGTGGAATGTTTCTGGAATTTTGTGGGATTTTTCTTGGATTTTTCTGGCTATTGAAGAGATTTTGTGGGATGTTTCTGGAATTTTGTCGGATTCTCATGGAATTTTGTGGAATTTTGAGGAGACTTGAAGAATTCTGAGGGATTTTCCTTAGATTTTGTGGAAATTTGTGGAGATATTGTGGAATATTTGTGGAATTTGTTGGGGTTTTGGGAAGACTTAGGGAATTTTGTGGGATTTTTCTGCAATTAAGTGGGATTTTTGTGGAATTATGTGAGATTTTGAACAAATGAAAAGAATTTTGTGGGATGTTTCTTGAATTTTGTGGGATTTTTTCTGAATGTTGTAGAATTGCCTAAAATTTTGCAGGACTTTTTAAAATATTTTTGTGGGGATTTTCAAAAATTTTGTAGGACTTTTCTGAAATTTTGAAGTACTGTTCTTGAATTTTATGGGATAGTCAGGCGATTTTGTGGGATTTTTCTGGAATTTTGTGGGATTTTTCTAGAATTTTGGGGGATTTTTCAGGAATCTTATTGGAATTGGAAAAGATTTTGTCAGATGTTTCTGGAATTTGGTGGGGTTTTGAGAAGATTTTTCTGGAATTTTATGGGATGTTTCTGGAATTTGTGGGATTATACTTGAATATTGCAGGATATTTCTGGAATTTTGTGGGATTTTGAGGAGACCTGAAGAAATTTGAGGGATTTTTCTGAAATTTTGTGGAAATTTGTGTAGATTGTGTGGGAGGTTTTTGGAATTTCATAGTGTTTTGAAAAGATTTCAGAAATTTTGTGGGATTTTTCTGGAATTTTTTGAGATTGTGTTGGAATGTGAAATATTCGGGAATTTTATGTGGTTTTGAGGAGAGTTGAAGTATTTGAGGGATTTTTCTTGAATTTTGTGGAGACTTGTGGAGATTTTGTTGGATGTTTCTGGAATGTGGTGGGGTTTTGAGACGATTTAGGGAATTTTGTGGGATGTTTCTGGAATTTGTGGGACTTTTCTTGAATTTCGTGGAATTTTGTGAGGTAATTTAAAGAATTTTGTGGGATTTTACTTGAATTTTGTGGGATTTTTCTGGAATTTCGTTGTAATGTGGAGATTTTGTTGGATGTTTCTGAAATTTGGTGGGGTTTTTAGAAGATTTACAGAATTTTGTGGGGTTTTTCTGGAATTTCATGGGATATTGATGAGATTTTGTGAGATGTTTCTGGCATTTTGTAGGATTTTTCTGAAATTTTGTTGTAATGTGAAGATTTTGTGGGATGATTCTGGAATTTGGTGGGGTTTTTACAAGATTTTGGAAATTTTGTGGGCTTTTTCTGGAATGTGTGGGGTTTTTCTGGAATTTTGTGGGGCTTTTTAAGAATTTTGAGGGAGTTTTCAGGTATTTTGTGGGATGTGCCTGAATTTGGTGGGATTTGGAGAAAATGCAAATAATTTTGGGAGATTTTTCTGGAATTTTGCTGAAGTTTTGAAGAATTTTGAGTGATTTTCCTGAGATTTTGTGGATATTTGTGGAGATTTTGTGGGATGTTTCTGGAATTTGGAAGTATTTTGAGGAGATTTAGGGAATTTTGTGGGCTTTTTCTGGAATTTTTTGGGATTTTTCAGGAATTTTGTTGGAGGAGATTCTGTAGGATGTTTCTGGAATTTGGTGAGATTTTTCTGAAATTTTGTGGGATTTTCCTTGAATGATGTGGGATTTTTTCCTAGATTTTGTGGAAATTTGTGCAGATTTTGTGGGATGTTTCTGGAATTTTGCGGGATTTTGAGGAGACTTGAAGAATTTTGACGGATTTTTCTGAGATTTGGTGGAAATTGGTGGAGATTTTGTGGGATGTTTCTGGAATTTGGTAGGGGTTTGAGAAGATTTAGGAAAATTTGTGGGATTTTTCTTGAATTTCGTGGTATTTTTGTGGAATTTTGTGGTGCTTTTCAAGAATTTTGTGGCATTTTTCTGGAATTTTGTGGAAATTGGAAGAGATTTTGTGGGATGTTTTTGGAATTTCGTAGCGTTTTGAGAAGATTTAGGGTATTTTGTGGGATTTTTCCTCAATCTTGTGGTATTTTTCTGCAATTTTGTGGAAATTGGAGGAGATTTTTGTGGGGTGTTTTTGGAATTTGGTAGGGTTTTGAGAAGATTTAGGGAATTTTGTGGCATTTTTGTGGAATTTTGTTGGGCTTTTGCCTACTTTAAGGCAAATTTAGGAGGAAAACTCCAAATGGGGGTTTCCCCAGGGAAATGACCCCTCCCCCCCAACTGGTTCAGGAAAGGAAAAAAATTTCCTTGGAGAGAAGTGGAAAAAGCTGTTTATTTAACAGAAATTGAATAATATTAAATAATAAAACCTCTCGCTGTTGAATGGGATGGCAAATCCAGGAAGAAAAGTCCTTTTCATGTGGTGTAGCTCGGCTCGCTCAGGTTCTTCTCAGTCCTTTCGGCGCTGGAAAGTGCCGAGGCCCAGGCCCCGCTGGGTCACAGGCGTGAGCTCCCGGGGTTTGGCTGGGTGTTCAGTCCAGAGCAGGTTTGCACAGATCCAGGTAAAAAGGGAAAAAACAAAGGTCCAGGGAACTCCTCTGCCTCAGCGAGCTAAAACTAACTAAAAGCCAGAGAGAAGCTCTGTCCTGCAGTGTGTCCGTGCTGCAGACACCACAGTCCAGGAGCGGGATGTGCGGGAGTGATGTTTTCTTTCAACACAAATTGCGCACTTCTTCCGCCCCCTTCGCTCTCAGAGCCAGTCTTAAAGGTGCACAACTTAATATAGAACATAAACCAGATGATCGGGGATACCAGAATCATAAAGTCACCCCAGGACAGCTCTATATATGACCTTTTTATTATTATTTCTTTTCCTACCAACTGGCCTTCTTTTCAGACACTATAAGTCTTTTTTTAGCAAGAAAATTAAGCAGCTTTACAGTAGCCTCTTCAAGCACCTTTTGTCCCCCTGACAAAAGCAAATCATCCACATCCTGCAACAACCTAACTCCTGAGGCTGGAGTAAACTCTCTTAATATTTTCTGCAAAGCTTGCCCAAACAAAACCAGTGACGCTGGATATCCCTGTAAGAGGACTGTCCATGTCAATTGTTGTTGTACCATTTTCCTTCCTTTTGTTCCAGTGATTTTCCTTTTAAACATGATCCAGTTCAGTGGCAAGCAATGCCACTGCCTAAAGCCAATCACATTTTTTGTTTCAGTAACCAATCGCTCCCTGTCCCAATTTTTCGCATCAAGTCCATCTTAGGCGGAGGGAGGTGACTAACAAATTAACCAAGGAAAGATAATAAAATACTTTCCCCTAAAGTTTTCCTATAGCCCCCACAGAGGAAGCTGCAGGAGAAATCCCTATGGGCCTGCATAGGGACAGCACCAGCCCCACAAGGCAGCAGCTGCACAATCGGCCTCAGAACTGAATCCTGCCAATTCTGCCTTTTTACAACAAAACACACAAAAAGCAGAGGGGCATGGTGAGACACAAACTTGGAAGAATTTAAGATTGTAGAGAAGCTGAGGCCTTAATTAAAAATAAGCCTTGCTAACTCTAATTCAAATCAATAGATGGGCCTTGCTAAAATTAAAGGTAGATAGAGGAGGCCTTGCTAAAAGAGAGGTTAAGCACTGGCTAATAACTAATTGTCAACTTTATGCTTATTCAGTTGGGCTTATAATGAGAAATAAAGTATCTGGTAAAGAACTTCAAGAACATAAGCCAGTTGCAAATCAGAAACTCCTTGAAGATATGAAACAAGGAGCCCAGCCAAGGGTCCATTTGTCACTTTGCATTGAAAAGGTAGAAAGGTCAGAACGAGGAAGAGCCATATCCCTTCCTCCCTTCTGTGACCCCTCCTCATAAAAAGTCCACCGATCCATTTCAAGGATCAAACTACCCATGCTTAATTGCTTTTTTTCCTAAGTAGCACAGGAAGTGAAAAGTTGGTGGGAACTGGGTCATGAATATGTATTTGTATTCAATACTTCTGTCAATAAAAAGCCTGTATTCACCTGTGCTCAGGGCCGTGTGTATTAAGGGGTGACCTGACACATCAGCCCATCACTGTGAATAAACATACACTTTTTAACCCTAAAACAGTTAAAGAGTCTTTGTCTGTCTCAGTTGGATATTGATACCAGATCATATCCATATTTTAGTAAATCAGCCTTAAAATGAATCCAAAAATTGCATGTGGAAAAAGGAAAAGAACTTGTGGGTTTGGGAAGACGAGGATGGATTTTGTTAACAGCACATAGGAAACAGAACCAACAGAAGGAACAATTGTTTTTGGAACACTCCCATGTGGAGTGACAGAAGAAGGTTATAGCCTTGAGCTGAGATTTGTTTGTGCAAATGAAACAACGACAACAAGAACAATGATGATAATAATTATAATAATGATGATAATGATGATAATGATGATAATGATAATGATAATAATATAACACAATTATATATATTTATATACATAATAATAAATAGATAATGTGAAATAATGTTGACAGTACTGATTTGTGAGCTTTGGCTGCTCACTGTAACACTAAATACCCTACAAAAAAGAACTGGCAAAGACCCAAATGTCAGTGGTAAACTGCAAATTTTATACAAAGAATAAAGGAGGAAGGGGTGAAATTGGCTGTTTCTATATGGTTTGGTGATACTATGATGTGGAATGCTTTGTTTGTTCTTGTGAAAAACACAGTGATTAAGACTGCCGGGTTTTTCATGTACCAGACTATCTACAAGCTGCAGGATTGGTTGAACAGGTGAAGGAGTTGTTAAAAGAGCAGTTGATAAAATGAGGAGATGGGAACCTGTCCTGGTGGAGAACCCATCTCCCAGGTGTGTTCCATGCCCTTAACAATGGGCCCACTGGGGAAATGGAAACCCCTGGGTGTGCAGGGCTGCACCCAATTTGCAAACACAACCATGGACAGTGAGACTTGGACTGCCTGGGAAATTGTTCTGGGTGTGATGGCCCCTGACAGGGCCACCCCAGAGGCTGCAGGGCTGGCCCTTCATGCACTGGAATGAATTAGGAAAAAGCAGAAGCAAATGAAAGTTAACAATAGAAGAATAGGAATTCAGATTCCTCCAGGACGCTTTGGTTTGGTAACTGCTCACTTTGGCTTGGCCTTGCAAAGTGTTGATGTCACGGGAGGAGGAATTGATGCAGATTATCAAGGAGAAATTGAAGTAAGTCTTTATGTTAAACAATAATGAACAAGATTTGGTTTTCCAACACCATGGCAGGGTAGTACAATAATTAATATTGCAGTTTTAAGAACAATTGTGAAAGAAGGACATCCACCTCCAATCACCTCTGTTCATGGAGATCAAGAGCTTGGATCCAGCAGTCCTAATAATGGAGCCAGAGTGTGTGTCCAGAGGCCAAATGACCCTCCAGAGGCAGCTGAAGGAACAGCTCTGGGGAAAGACAACACTGTTTGAATCCTGAAACCTGGGCAGGAACAATGGGAGTATGTCCCTGCAGCCAAGTGTTCTCTGCCACAACAAGCTGATGTTATGGGATATTGTTTTACAGATGCTGCCAGATTAAATCTCCCTGTTTGCCCCAACGACCCCTTTGGAAAATGCTCTGATCCACGGGGCTCCATGTGAAGGCTGATGTGACACTGAGGGACTTCCACACCAATTCCAGCCAGGAGCTGGAAATTGGGATCCTCTCCCCTTTGGCTGGAGAAGTGCCAGGTCCCAGTCCGTGACGGGCACCCAGGCTCCTGGCTGGAATTGGTGTGGAAGTCCCTCAGTGTCACATCAGCCTTCACATGGAGCCCCGTGGATCAGGGCATTTTCCAAAGGGGTCGTTGGGGCAAACAGGGAGATTTGGCCTGGCAGCATCTGTAAAACAATATCCCATAACATCAGCTTGTTGTGGCAAAGAACACTTGGCTGCAGGGATATATTCCCATGCTTCATGCTCAGGTTTCAGGATTCAAACAGTGTTGTCTTTTCCCCAGAGCTGTTCCTTCAGCTGCCTCTGGAGGGCCATTTGGCCTCTGGACCCACACTCTGGACCAATTATTAGGACTGGTGCATCCAAACGTTTTATCTCCACAAACAGTGCTGACTGGAGGTGGATCTCCTTCTTTCACAATCGTTTTTAAACTGCAATATCAATATTTGTGATAACCTGTCATGGGGTTGAATCATCCAATCTTGTTCATTCCTTTTTAACAGAATTTCTTTAATTTCTCCTTGATAATCTGCATCAATTCCTCCTCCCATGACATCAACACTTTGCAAGGCCAAGCTCAAGTGAGCAGTTACCAAACCAAAGCGTCCTGGAGGAATCTGAATTCCTATTCTTGTATTGTTAACTTTCATTTGCTTCTGCTTTTTCCTAATTCATTCCAGTGCATGAAGGTCCAGCCCTGCAGCCTCTGGGGTGGTCCTGTCAGGGGCCATCACACCCAGAACAATTTCCCAGGCAGTCCAAGTCTCACTGTCCATGGTTGTGTTTGCAAATTGGGTGCAGCCCTGCACACCCAGGGGTTTCCGTTTCCCCAGTGGGCCCATTGTTAAGGGCATGGAACACATCTGGGAGATGGGTTCTCCACCAGGACAGGTTCCCATCTCCTCATTTTATCAACTGCTCTCTTAACAACTCCTTCACCTATTCAGCCAATCCTGCAGCTTGTAGATAGTCTGGGACATGAAAAACCCAGCAGTCTTAATCCCTGTGTTTTTCACAGGAACAGACAAAGCATTCCGCATCATAGTATCACCAAACCCTATAAAAACAGCCAATTTCATCCCTTTTTCCTTTCTTCTTTCTATACAATTCACAAAGTTTACCATTGACATTTGGGTCTTTGCCAGTTCTTTTTTGTAGGGTATTTAGTGTTACAGTGAGCAGCCAAACTCACAAATCAGTACTGTCAACAGTATTTCACATTATTGATTTTTAGTTATATATATAAATATAGATTATTGTGTTGTTATTGTTATTTTTATTGTTATTGTTATTATTTTACTTGGACAAACAAGCCTGAGCTCAAGACTAAAACCTTTTTCTGTACCTTCGTGTGGGAGCATTCCAAAAACAACTGTTCTTTCCATTGGTGCTGTTAACAAAATCCATCCTCGTCTTCCCAAACCCACAAGTTCTTTTTCTTTTTCCATATGCAATGTTTGAATGCATTTTAAGACATCCTGCGGTTCAGCCTCTTTTAACCGACTGCCCCACTGCTCGCACGGTGCTCTGACCTCAGCCCCACTCCAGAGCCAGTGAACTCTGGGGAGGGCTTCCCTTCTGGGAATTTCAGATGAAACTGATTCCTTACATTTACATTTAAAAAGTGATATTTTGTTGGGATCTGGCCAGACTTTGCCAATTTTGTTTCACCAGTGGGCAGGGTCAGCACCAAAGTCACAAACACCACCTGAAGGAATCAGTGTCACTTACTGCAGCTCCAAGCAGCAAAGGATCACAAAAGGAGCAGCTCAGCAATGCACCCAATCATCACTGCCAAAGATTGCCTGCAGGGATTAACAAAGATCCAGTTCCCCTCAGACTTTGCCATCCCCAGATCCACCCAGCAGCTGGGGAAGCTGTCACAGCCAAGGACTGGAGAGCCACTCCTGGACACTGGGAAATCCTGCAGGTGCCTCCAGCCACAGGTGAGCCTCAACCCCTGCTGTGAGAGAGGGCCCAGCTTTGATAGTGCTGGATAAACAAACTGACAGCACTTCTGGTGTGGGAACATCTGCTTTCATCCTCCTCTTGAGTCCCTAGCAAAGCCTGGCCAGGCCTCAAGGAGGAACCAAGGGAGTTGACTCTGACCATACACCCCAAACAAGGCCAGATGTCGGATTTCATGGCCTTGTCTGGCTTCTAAATACAGAAAGGTCAATCCATGCTTCATTGATGAGTGGATACATCTATCACAGTGCTAATGACCATGCATATTTCACTAATGAGCAGATAGACAGATAACCTTTGGTTGGAAGGTTCATCCAGAGGTCACCTTAGGCTCAGGGCCTGTTCAGGCCTCACTCAGGGCCTGTTGTTCAGACCTTGGCACTTCAGGGACGAGGTTTAGTGCTGGGCTTGACACTGCTGGGTGACTGGCTGGACTGGATGAGCTCAGAGGTGTTTTCCAGCATAATGGATTCTATAATTGCAGGATTCTATCTGCTGCATTCAGCTAGCTCCATTACTTAGCAGCATTACTTTGGTCCAAAAGCCCCCTCTTGCTCAGCTCTTGTGGCCTAAGGCTTCAGCTCCTTCAGCTCCTGGTGCTGAGCTGCTCACGCTGAATGAGACGACTCTGAGAGAAGAACAGAGTTCATCCAATTCCTTCTGGGACACAGAGAGGGGAGGTGTGAAAACAGGAGCATTGTTTGGTGTGGCCTCTTCTCTGCCCTTCACACCTTTCAGGGCTTTGAAGCAGCCAAGAGCTTTCTCCAGGAGTTCAATGAAGCAGCTGTTCCTGCTCCCAGGTCTGGCTCTTCCCACTCTCTGACCTTGACTGGTTTTGTCCCTCTTGCTGTGCCCTCTGTTCCCCCAGGGCTTGGTGGCTGCTGCCCAGGACTGTGGGACTGGCACAGAGCAAGGGGTCGAGCCCCTCCTTTCTGTGCCCTTGGAGCTGCCTGGTCACAGCAGCCTTTTCCATCTGGAAGCTCCACATGGAGAGGGAGTCTCCAGCTCTGTTCCTGGCGCAAGGTGCAGGAGCCCAGGGCTGCCATCTCAAGTCCCTGCTGGCACTGAGGGCTCCCAGGTGCCTCAGGCTGCTGTGCCACCACTGCACAGGGAGGGAAGCATGGTAGAGGCTGCACTGAAAGTCAGCTCCATGTGCTGCTCTTGGTACTGCCGGTGGTGCTGGTGTTGCTGGTGCTGCTGGTGCTGGTGCTGCTGCCAGTGGTGCTGGTGCTGGTGCAGGTGATGCTGGTGCTGCTGGTGATGCTGGTGCTGCTGCTGCTGCTGCTGGTACTGCTGGTGATGCTGGTGCTGTTGCTACTGTTGCTGCTGGTACTGGTGCAGGTGCTGCTTGCAATGCTGGTGCTGGTGCTGCTGCTGGTGGTGCTGGAGCTGCTGCTGCTGCTGGTGCTGCTGGCACTGCTGGTGCTGCTGCCACTGTTGCTGCTGCTGTTGCTGCTGCTGAAACTGCTGATGCTGCTGCTGCTGGTGCTGGTACTGCTGGTGCTGCTGGTGCTGGTGCTGGTGGTGCTGGTGGTGATGCTGGTGCTGGTGCTGCTGCTGGCACTGCTGGTGCTGGTGCTGCTGGTGCTGCTGTTGGTGCTGCTGGTGCTGCTTGTGATACTGCTGGCACTCCTGGTGCTGGCAGCACTGCTGGTGCTGCTGGTGTTGCTGCTGGTCGTGCTGCTGGTGCTGCTCCAGGTGCTGCTGGTGCTGCTCCAGGTGCTGGTACTGCTGCTGTTGGTGCTGCTGGTGCTGGTGCTGCTGGTGCTGCTGCCACTGTTGCTGCTGCTGTTGCTGCTGCTGAAACTGCTGGTGCTGCTGGCGCTGCTGCTGGTGTTGCTGGCACTGCTGGTGCTGCTGGCACTGCTGGTGCTGCGGATGTTGCTGCTGGTGCTGCTGCTGAAACTGCTGGTGCTGCTGCTGCTGGTGCTGGTGCTGGTGCTGGTGGTCCTGCTGGCACTGCTGGTTCTGCTGGCACTGCTGGTGCTGCTGGTGCTGCTGGTGCTGGTACTGCTGGTGCTGCTGGTGCTGGTGCTGCTGATGCTGGTGGTGATGCTGGTACTGCTGCTGCTGCTGCTGGTGCTAGTGGTGGTGGTGGTGGTGCTGAAACTGCTGCTGGTGCTGGTGGTGCTGGTGCTGCCGCTGCTGCTGCTGGTGCTGCTGGCACTGCTGGTGCTGGTGCTGCTGGCACTGCTGGTGCTGGTGGTGATGCTGGTGCTGGTGGTGATGCTGGTGCTGGTGGCACTGCTGGTGCTGCTGCCACTGTTGCTGCTGCTGTTGCTGCTGCTGAAACTGATGGTGCTGGTGGGGCTGGTGCTGGTGCTGCTGGTGCTGCTGCTGTGGTTGCTGCTGTGGTTGTGGCTGCTGGTACTCCTGCTACTGCTGGTGGTGCTGCTGGTGGTGGTGCTGCTGCTGCTGCTGGTGATGCGGGTGTTGCTGGTGGTGCTGCTGCTGAAACTGCTGGTGCTGCTGCTGGTGCTGCTGGTGATGCTGCTGGGACTGCTGGTGCTGCTGGCACTTCTGCTGCTGGTATTGCTGGCACTGCTGGTGCTGCTGCTGCTGCTGCTGTGCTGCTGGTGATGCTGGTGCTGGTGGTGGTGGTGCTGGTGGTGCTGGCACTGCTGGTGCTGCTGGCACTGCTGGTGCTGTTGATGTTGGCGGTGATGCTGGTACTGCTGCTGCTGCTGGTGCTAGTGGTGATGCTGCTGCTGCTGAAACTGCTGCTGGTGCTGGTGGTGGTGGGGCTGCGGTTGGTGCTGTTGGTGCTGGTGCTGCCGCTGGTACTGCTGGTGCTGCTGGCACTGCTGGCACTGCTGGTGCTGGTGCTGCTGGTGCTGGTGCTGGTGCTGCTGGTGCTGCTGGTGCTGCTGGTGTTGCTGCTGGTCGTGCTGCTGGTGCTGCTGGTGCAGGTGCTGCTGGTGCTGCTCCAGGTGCTGGTGCTGGTACTGCTGCTGCTGGTGCTGCTGTTGCTTCTGGTGCTGGTACTGCTGGTGCTGGTACTGCTGGTGCTGGTACTGCTGGTGCTGGTGCCACTGCTGCTTGTGCTGCTGCTGTTGCTGCTGCTGAAACTCTTGGTGCTGCTGCTGCTGGTGCTGGTGCTGTTGCTGGTGCTGCTGCATCATTTTTCCAGCACTGCCCCAGACTGAGGGATCAGATCCAGGCACTGCTGCTGCTCCCTCGGGACCAGCCCCAGTTTGGTTCTTGCTGTCAGTGCCAGCAGAAGCCATGGCTGGAGCAGTGGGTGCTGACAGTGCCCCAAGGCCCGGGGCTGGAGGGGTCCTTGGGCTGGGGCAGGGAGGGAGCTGCCCCTTGTTCTCCCTCTGCCTCACGCAGAGCTGGGCCGGGCACAAGTGGGGCAGCAGAGCCAACAGGGAGCCTGCGAGTCTCTTCCAGCTGTGCCTGCTCAGAGTTTGGCCTTGGAGCTTCAGGTGGGCAAAGGCAGCTGCTCTGCTCCCTCTGCGTGTTCCCGTGTTCAGCAGTGCTGCTCCATCAGTCTGTGCCCAGCAACGGGGAAAAGCCTCAGCCCTGCAGGGCCAGGAGCTGCCGGGCTCTGCCTGAGCAGCTCAGCCAGCGGGAAGGGAGCTGCTCCACATGGGAACCAAGAGCAAAGGACATTTCTTTTTCATAGCATGATTTCTGTTTTAAGGGGAAAAATGTGGAAAATAAAAGATAAAATCTTCTATAAAATGTGAAAGATAAAAAGTGTGCAGTGAAAAATCTTCTATAACTTTGAATTAAGGTGTAATTGGTCTTTTGAAACATAAAACTCAGTTATTTACTTTGTAAACATGCTGATGGCATGATGCATCTTATTGGCCTCAGGAACCTTTTAGAAAAAGATTTTGGGGTTTGATTCCAATATTGTTCTTTTAAATTGTGGTGAAATTGGAGTGAAGCAAGAAGAAACTGCTTTGCGCCTTGCCAGCTCCAAGCAGCACTGGGAATCTAAACTCTGTCAAACCCCAAATCCTTTAGAAGATGTCCTTCCTTCTCACCCTGTGAATGAGCTGCGCATTCCCTTTCAAACATTCAGGGGTTTCTTAAAGATGCAAACTCACACTTACAGCTTTTTGTGCTGGTTTGGAAGTGCAGAAGGGCGATTCTTCATTCATCAGCTCCAGACTGCACTGCCTCAGGAACCAGCAGTGGCATTTCTAGAGGAGGAAAAGAGTGCAATTGCACAATTCCAGCCAAAAAGAAAGGAAGAGTGGGACATAGAAAACATCCTGTGCAGATGCAAGCATTCAGCTGGGACTGTGGAGAGTTTGGCTTCTTGCCAATTGGATGTGTGTCCCTAACAGCAATCTCTTGGCCTGCAGGAGAGTCTCACTCACCTGCAAAAGCAGAAAGCTCAGGCGGTGTGCTGGGAACAGGCTCATGTGATGCAAAGCTGTCAGAGCAATGTGAGGGCAGAGTGAGCCCAGCTGTGCCTGGGGCTGAGCCCAGCAGAGCCCTGGCAGAGCCCAGAGCAGCCTCAGCATCCGCAGAGCCCGGCTGCAAGGAGAGAAACCAGAAACCGCCTGTCAGCTGCAGGCTCCTGTCCCCTTGTCCCAGCCAGCCGCTGTGCCCAGGCCATGCTGGCCGTGCTCAGAGCTGGACCCAAAGCTGCCCATCACTGCTGCCTCTGGGAGCAGAGCAGGAGGGCAGGACATGTGCCCAGCCTGCAGCCAGCCACGGCAGATCCAGCCCCTCAGCTGCTGCCCAGAGACAAAAAGCAGCTTGGCAGCCAACTGAAGAATTGGTTGCATCCACCCCAGCCAAGGGGGGAACCTTTGGTGCTGGCCAGGCTGTGCCATGCCCAGATCTGGGAGCATCCCCTGGCTGTGGACTCACCTGCAAATTGGGCGTGGAGCGAGTCTTTGAAGAAGACATGCCAGAATTGAAATCCATCATCTTCAGCTGGCCAGATGGAGGAAGAGATTGCCATCCTTGAGGTTGCCCTTGGTGTCTCCAGCAGAAGCCCCACCTGGTAACAGCTTCTCCAGGGGCTCCTTCTCCTTGCCTGGGGGCCAGACCAGGCTGTCAGTGCTCTGTCCAGGGTCCCAGCCATCAGTGGAGCAGACAAGCAAAACCAGGGGGAATGGTGGCCACCAGTGCTTTCCACACCAGGTGTCCAGCTCAGCTCCAGCCCAAGAGCTGTGTGTTCCCTTCTGATGAGCCCTGCTCAGAGCTACAGGCAGGACAAAAACAGCCTGGTTTGCTTTGCCCCCGATTGCCAAGAAATGTGTGGAGCTGTTACCTGCCAGGCCCCTGGATCCAACTGTGCATGTGGATCTCTCCCATCTCCTAGGGCAGATGAACACCCTGCATCCAAGGATCACGGTAAAGGTCTTCTAAGGATGGCCTGTCCAAGGGTTGCATGGACAAACACCTCTTAATAATATCTTGGCATTCTGAAGAGAGAAACCAGGAATCAGCAGTCAGTTGGAGAAGTTGCCGCCCCCTTCCAGTGCCCAGGCCATGCTGGGTGTGCCCAGAGCTGGGCCTAAACTTCCCCATGGATTCCCTGTTTGCAGGAGAGCAGGACATGTGCCACCTCCTCAGCAGCTGCCAGAGCAGGATGCTCATGAGCCCGCTGCTGTCTCCCAAGCCCGGTGTTCCTCCTGTGCCCAGAGATGAGGATTCACCTTGGGAGAGCCGTCGTGGGAACAAGATCCGCCCCCAGATCATCTGCTGGCCCCTCATGAATGGGTGCTTCCCGATGACCAGCTGGTACAGCAGGAGGCCTAGGGACCAGATTGTTGCTGCCTGGCCATGGTAGCGTTGCTGGTGGATCCACTCTGGTGGGCTGTAGGACAGGGTTCCTGTGGAACACAGATGGAGCTCATCAGGGAGATGCTGCTGCTCCCAGAGCCTCGCCCCAGCATCCCTGGGCATGTGGGGGCTGCCCCAGCGGCACACGGGGTGACCCACTGCCCTCTCGCCAGCACCTGGGACTTGGCTACAAACCCAGGGCTGGAAAAGAAGCCACTGCTGCTGGAAGAGGGCAGCAGAAGCACTGGGGAGGCCCAACCATGATAAGCAAATAAAAACCCACCCCATGGTAGAGAAAAACACACTCTCCTCCCTGCCTGCATGGCCTCCAAAAAATTGTTAATAAGCCAAGGCAAACGTGGGGAGCAGAGGAGTTCAAGCCCTTCCTTGCTGACGCACCAAACTCTCTGGGGCATGGGGTCAGACCCCTGCCCTCTGCTACCCCCATGGGGGTTTTTGTCAGGCTGGCTGTCCCAGCCCCAGACCAGGGCACAGTGGGTGCTGAAGGCTGTTGGCAGGGCTGGGAGCTGGCCCCCCTCACACCCCCATTCATATCAATTTGGCTCAAGCATTAATCCCATCCTGGCAGCAACACGGGGAATCCCCGGTGCCACACCCAGGCTGGGCCATGAGATGGCCAGGAGCATCCCCTGCCAGGGCTCACCTGCAAACTGGGTGTAGGCTGTGTCTTGCAGGAAGGCGCCACAGCCAAAGTCGATCAATTTCAGCTGCCCTGTGGCCAGGTCGAGCAGGATGTTCTCTGGCTTGATGTCCCTGTGCAGAACCCCGCAGCTGGTGCAGTGCTGCACGGCCTCCAGCAGCTGCCTAAACAGCCCCCGCGCCTCCTCCTCCGGCAGGAACCTCCGCTCCGCCAGCAAATGCGAGAGGTCTTGGCACCGCTCTGGACGCTCCAACACTAACACGAAGCTGTCGGGGAGCTCAAGCCACTCCAGCAGCTGAATGATTGCAGCACAGCCAGAGGACACCCTGTCCAGCAGCACGATCTCCAGGGGAGCACGGGTGCCGTCGGGCTGCGGGAGGAGCACGGTGCTGTCAGTGGGGCTGAGGCCATGCCAGGGCTCTGGGACCCCTCAGCCAGCCCGGGATGCTCTGCACACCTCGCTCACCCCCACGCCCGCTCTCCCCGCAGGGCTCTCGGCGGCTCCCACCCTGCCCGGCCCCGGCTCATCCCTGCCCGGCACGCCCCGGCTTCTGCCGCTGGCCCCGCTCACTCACCAGCTCGCCCCAGAGCCGGACGCGATCCCGCGGCACGCATTTGATGGCCACCTGTGAGCAAGGAGCAGCAGAGGGTTGAGCTCGCTGCCCGCCCCGCCGCACCCCCGCCATCTCCTCCGCCCCCTCCTCCTCCTCCTCCTCCTCCTCCTCCTCCTCCTCCTCCTCCTCTGCCCACCGCTCACCGGGGCACCGTCCAAGAGTCGCGTGGCCGCGAAGACGCTGCCGAAGCCGCCGCGCCCCAGCAGCGGGCCCAGCTTGTAGCGCTGCTGCAGGGCCTCCTGCGCCTTCCCTGGCGGCGAGTCGCGGCCATCAGCGCTCGGCCCGGAGCCAGGAACGGCCCCCGAGCGCTCCCCGACCTCCCCGGGCCGGGCATCCGCAGGCGTTCCCTCATTGGAACGCGGCAGCGGCGGCTCGGGGCCAGCGGCCGCGCTGCTGAGCGGCGGAGCTCGGGCCGGGGAAGCCGCAGCGGAGGCGGCGGCAGCGGCCGCTCCGCCTGTGTCCTCCGCGGGCCCCGGGAGGAGCCGGGGCCGGGGGCAGGGCCGGGGCCGGGGCCGGGGCCGGGGCCGGGGTCGGGACCGGAGCCTGCGTCGGGGCCGGGGCCGGGATCGGGCCAGGCGGAGCCAAAGGGCAGCGATTCCGCCCCAGCCCCAGGCAATGATGCCCGCCCAGCAGCGCCAGCGCCAGCACAGCCAGAGCCGGGCGGAGGCGAGACCACGGCGGGACGGCCGCGGACGGGGACGGGGCCTGGGCAGCCCCGCAAGGGCCCGTGGGCGGGGCCGGGGGCGGGCCGGGGGCATGGCCCGGGCGGGCACAGGGAGAGGGAACCTGGAAGAGGAGGGGACGAAGGAAAAGGGAGACCCGGAGGGAATGTGGGACAGTGGGAAAGGGAGAGGAGAAACAGAAAATTGATAAATTTGATGCTTTCGCTGCTGCTGCTGCTGCTGCTGCCGCCGCTGCTGCCGCTGCCGCTGCTGCTGCCGCTGCAACTGAAGCACCGGGACCGTTTGTCCCCGTGTCCGTTTGTCCGTTGCCCGCTCGGCCCCGCCCCGAGCCCCACGCTCCCCGGGCAGCCCCTGAGCCTGGCCAAACACGGGAACTTTCCCTTGTTGAGCCAAGAGCCAGAGTCTTGACTCCTGCACAGGGGCACAGGAATGCCCTTGGTTGCTGCTGTGCCTCGTCCCTGCTGAGGGTCAGACACCATCTGAGCACATTCCCTGAATGCAGAATTTGTACCTGACCCAAGCACTGCACTTGTGTCTCCAGCATTGCTTTCCAAGTAAAACAGCGGAAGGCAAACTGCGTATAGCTCATGGTATTTTACAGTGTCTAAAACTTGCCAAGTCTCAGATCTTAGAGGTGAGCTCCATTTGGAATGAATGGGATGGAGAAAGTGCAAGATGGAAAAGAGAAACATAAAAATAAATAGAGAAAAACATATTGGTTGTTTCTTTTGATTTTATTTTCATTTCATAAAGAAGTGGTTTCAATTTTCCCAGAATCTTCTCCACAGTCCTTTTTGTTCTTTCCAAAAACCTGTCCTGGAGAAGAAGGCACAGCTCCTGTCACAAGATGTGCCCCCAGCTGCAGCTTCTCTTGGCTTCCCACACAGTGACTGCAGCACAACTCTTGCAGCAAAGCAGGACAAATATTTGAAGAACTTGACAACTTGTTCTTTCTTTTCCTTCTGGACAGTGGAGTTGTGCCATTGGTAAGGTTTTCACTGTTCCTCTTCTAGCCAAAGAAAACATGATGAGGTACCAGGAATTGTTGGGGAATACATGCCTGGCTGAATGTGGAGAAAGAATCTCCAGAGCCTGCAGCCAGAAGTGGAGAGCTAATCATTCCAATAGCCCCATGGACATCTTGAAAGTGATCTGGAACATGAAGATGGGCTGACAGAGGGAGTTTCTTTCTGTGTTTAGTTTAGATGATTCTACATCTCTTGCAGTGGTAGAAATCAAGAGCACAATCAGTTGATGAGAAGCATCAGAACATGATAAGCTGGACCTCTCAGTGGATGAGAGAAAGACTGTGAAAAGGAGAAATGCAGGGAATGACTTGGTGAACTTTGTGTGTAAGAAGGGTCATTTTTTCCTAATAATTCCCAATTCATTCCCTTTGCTTCTATCCTTTTAAAAAGGCCAATTGCATCTCAGATTCCCCATGAAATGAGAACCCTGAGCTTGTGGGACTGCCTGAAAGGTGCCCTGTTCCTTTTTCTTCTGCTGCTCAGAAGAAACAATGAATCGAGTTGGGAAGTTCTGGTATTTCTTTCTCCTGCTGGATTTCTTCATTTTTTTTGCCACTGCAGAGGCAATTTCTGTGATGGCCTCTGTCAGTTGATTCTATTTCAGCAGCAGCAGCAGCAACAGGGCTGTGTTTGAGCACTGCAAATGTGACCTGTGTGGCTTTAATTCTCCTTGATTTTGTGCTCAGGGAGTTGGGAGCATTTTGATCTCTACTGATCATGATGCCTGAAACAAAAATCCTGAGTTCCCTGTAACAAAAGCACAGTGGGTAGCACTGATGGAAAGAGGCAATTGCAGTTGTATTACTAAAATTCAAGTGGCAAGCAGAAGAGGGGCAAGAGCAGCTTGGATCTACAACTGCCAAGGCAAATGTAGATTAAATAATTTTGTGGGACTTTTCTGGAATTTTGTGGGATTTGAGAAAATTTAAATAATTTTGTGGGATTTTTGTGGAACTTTGTGGGATTTTTGTGGATTTAGTGAAATTTGCAGAGATTGTGTGGGATATTTCTGGAATTGGGTGGGGTTTTGAGAAGATTTAGGCAATTTTGAGGGATTTTTCGTGATTTTTTTGGGATATTGAGAGAATATTGTTGGATGCTTCTGGAATTTTTTTTTTTAATGTTGTGGAAATTGCAACAGATTATGTGGGATATTTCTGGAATTTGGAAGGTTTTTGAGAAAATTTAAATAATTTTGTGGGATTTTTCTGGAATTTGGTGGGAATTTTCTGGAACTTGGTGGGATTTTTTTGAATTTTGTGTAATTTTGCTGGAATTCTGTGGGGTTTTGATGAAATTTAAATAATTTTGTGGGATTTTTCTTGAATTTTGAGGTATTTTTCTGCAATTTTGTGGGATTATTTTTAGAATGTTGTGAAATGTTTTGAAATTTTGTGGGATTTTGAGGAGACAATGAATTTTGAAAATTTTTCCTTAGATTTTGAGAAATTTTGTGGAGATTTTGTGGGGTGTTTCTGGAATTTGGTGGGGTTTGGAGACGATTTTGGGGAATTTTGTGGGATTTTGAGAAAATTTAAAGAATTTTGTGGGACTATTGTGGAATTCTGTAGGGTTTTGGGAAGATTGAGGGAATTTTGTGGGATGTTTCTGGAATTTTCTGGGATATTTTTGGAATGTTGTAGAATTTTCTGGAATTTTGTGGCATTTTGAGGAGACTTGAAGAATTTTGAGTGATTTTTCTAGATTTTGTGTAAATTTGTAATTATTTTCTTGGATGTTTCTGGAACTTTGTTAGATGTTTCTGAAATATTTGTGGATTTTTGTGGGATTTTTCTGGAATTTTGTAGGATTTTGTAGGATTTTGAGAAGACTTGAGTAATTTTGAAAGTTTTTTCTTAGATTGTGTGGAAATTTGTGAAGATTTTTTGGGATTTTTGAGGAATTTTGTGGGATATTGAGGAGACTTGAAGATTTTTGAAGCATTTTTCTTAAATTGTGTGAAAATTTGTAAAGATTTTGTGGGATGTTTTTGGAATTTGGTAGGGTTTTGAGAAGTTTTAATGCATTTTGTGAGACGTTTGTGAAATTTTGTGGGATTTTTCTGGAATTTTAAGGGATATTGAGGAGACCTGAAAAATTTTAAGGGGTTTTTCCTAGATTTTGTAGTAATTTTTAATGATTTTGTGGGATGTTTCTGGAATTTGGTAGGGTTTTGAGAAGTTTTAATGCATTTTGTGGGATGTTTGTGGAATTTTTGTGGGATTTTTCTGGAATTTTCTTGGATATGGCGGACACTTAATGAATATTGAGGGATTTTTCTTAGATTTTGTAGAAATCTGTGGAGATTTTGTGGGATGTTTCTGGAATTTGGTAAGGTTTTGAGAAGATTTAGGGAATTTTATGGTATGTTTGTGGGAATTTTATGGGATTTTTATGGAATCATGTGGAATGTTTCCTGAATTTTGTGGGATTTTGCGGAAATTTTCTTGGACATGTCTAGAATTTTGTAAGATTTTTCTGGAATTCTGTGGCATTTTGAGAAAATTTAAATAATTTTGTGGCATTTTTCTGGTATTTTGTAGCATTTTTTTGGAATGTTGTGGAATTTTCTGAGATTTTGTGGGATTTTGAGAAGACTTGAGTAGTTTTGAAAGATTTTTCTTGGATTGTGTGGAAACGTGGAGATTTTGTGGGATGTTTCTTGAATTTGGTGGGGTTTTGAGAAGATTTAAGGAATTTTGAGGGATTTTTTCGCAATTTCATGATGCTTTTCTCGAATTTTGTGGGATTTTGAGAAAATGTAAAAAATTCTGAGGGATGTTTCTGGAATTTTGTGCGATTTTTTTTGAATGTTGTGGAATTTTCTGTAATTTGGTGAGATTTTGAAGAGACTTGAAGAATTTTGAGGAGTTTTTCTTCGATTGTGTGAAAATTTGTGGAGATTTTCTGGGATGTTTCTGGAATTTGGTAGGGTTTTGAGAAGATTTTTCTAGAGTTTTGCCGGATTTTTTTTTAAATCTGTGGGATTTTTCTGGAATTTTCAGGGATTTTCAGTAAATTTTCCTGGGCATTTAAAGAATTCTGTGAAATTTTTCTGGAATTCTGTGGCATTTTGAGAAAATTTAAATAATTTTGTGGCATTTTTCTGGAGTTTTGTAGGATTTTTTTGGAATGTTGTGGAATTTTCTGAGATTTTGTGGGATTTTGAGAAGACTTGAGTAATTTTGTAAGATTTTTCTTAGATTGTGTGGAAACTTTTGGAGATTTTGTGGGATGTTTCTGGAATTTGGTAGGGTTTTTAGAAGATTGTCCTGGGTTGATTATGATGTTAAAGTGTATCCCCATTCTTCCACCCAACCCAGACACCGGTTTTGTATTCTTAAAATTTCATCTAAGAGTAAAAGTGAGTGGAAAAGAAGCACCGAGTCTGTTATCAGAGACTGTACTTGCTCCCCCCCCCCGCACCGGGAGTTTTGACTACAGCACAGACAGACAACAAGAGACCGATCACCTTGGCTTTCCAGCCAGCCGGATCAGAGAGGTCTTCCTGGACTGTTTTCTTTCCCTTTTTCTGAAACGAATCGAACCTGCTCTGAACTGGGGACTCGGGGGAGCACCGGGAGCTTGCACCCGTGGACTACCGGGAGCCCAGCCTGGGCAGCGGCATTGTCCAGCCCGAGCAGATGGCGGCCCGGCTCCCGCCTCGGTTTCTGCCCGGCTGGCTCAATCAGCCTGGCTGCCGTCCGCCTGCAGGCTTCAGCGGGGCCGGACGGGGCCGAGCGGGAAGGAAGCCGCCGTCGGAGCGAAAGCCTCCGAGAGAGAGCCAGCGAGAAAGCTTCCTCGTAAAGGGAAGGGGCCGAGCCTCAAGCCGCCGGCGGCCCCGTTGGCCCCGCTCCTCAGCCCCCGCAGGCGTTGTCGCCGTGCCGAGCGGCCGGCCGCTTGGGGAGCCACCTGGGGCGCGGGCGGGGAGGGGCCGATGGCGGCGGCCCCAACCATCGCCCAGCAGGGGGGCGGGGAAAAGCCCGGAAGGCGGCGCCGCGGGAGCCGGCGGGGGAGGGCGGTTCCGTGCCGGGCCCGCACGTCTCGGCAGCGAGCCCCCGCAGGCGGGCCCGGGGCCAAAGACCTCCGCGGACCGCCGAAGCGCCGGCCTGTGCAAGCGGCCGCCCGCTCGCCGCCTCTACCGGCGACTCGAGTCGAGTCACTATGACTCTTAACAGAGGTAAGTATGCATTACTAACTGGGCTTAGCCGCGGAAATCAGACCTCCTCGTGGTCCCGCTGGATACCCGCAAGGGTAACTAGCTGATTTCTGCCCCAGTGTGAGTGAGGTTGTGTTTTTCACTGCCTCCCTGCCTTTGGACTCGCCACCCAAAGTGCAGTTTCACGATTTTGCGTCGAAAAATTATCGGCAGAAGCTCCTTAAAAGCTCCCTGCCTGAAACCGAGCCCGCCGGTAAAGTTGGGCAAAGCTGACAGCGCTTGAGGGGGTGCTGTTAGTCAATATTCCCTCAATTGGACTTACTTTTAATTTGAAACGGCACCACGGTAAAGGCTTTAAAGCTACTCCGTGTGTCCACGGCGACTCAAACTAATTTTAATGACTGGGATATAAAATCGCCACAAAAACCAAATTTTAAACCCTCAGAATTGGGAAGGGAGGTTTGGAAAAGTTTAAAACTGGAGTTCTACAACTCGATGCATTGAGCCGAAGAATGTAATGGCCATTGTGTGGGGCGGGAGGGGTTGGAGGAATACCCTGATGTGTACTGTGATGATACAATGACTTGCTTATCTCTAGATGATAACGGGATTGATAAGAGCCAGGAAAGGATTACCACACCCCCACCCACCCAGGAAGAAGCAGCCGTTTTATCAGAGCCAGAGGAAAGCACTATTCAACCACCAAACAATGGGGAATCAGAAGACTGCCCTATCATATCAGTTCCAGATAAGAATCCACCCTGCCCGCGCTGTGGTATTAAAATGAATCAAATGCTTGAATTAACTGAACATTTACTCAGAGCACATGGAATTAGAGAATGCAAATTTAAATGCACCAAATGTGATTTGGAAAATACAAATTTTCACAGCATTGCCTGCCACTATCCAAAATGCAAAGGTAAAATAAAAGAACCATCCCCAGGAAAATGGCCCTGCAATGTATGCCAGATGAGTTTTCAAACTAAAATTGGACTGGGACAACATAAAAGAATTGCACATCCAGCAGTCAGACACCAGGAGAGGCTAGAAGCCATGAGACCAAAAGAAACATCAGCAAGAGGAGCCCACAAGAAATGCTGGAGTGTAGAGGAGGAAAATCTACTGATCCAACTAATAAAACAATATGAGGGTAATAAAAACATTAATAAACTGCTGAACACATCCCATCCAAAACTTCAAAACAAATCCGTGACAAGAGACGCTGTCTGATGTTAAAACAACAAGCCTCAATTGGATTACAAACTAACAGAAAAACAGAAGAGCAGCCACAGGAAAAAATTCAAAAGCCATCAAAGCGTAAAGAAACCACAATAAATCAGTTGAAAAAGCACTAGGAAGAGATTATCCCATCAAAGATCAGTGATGGCGCCTTCATTGTGTACCAGGAAGCCTTCCAAGAAATTCCCAAAAGAAAAATAAGAATCCAGCCCACACCATTAGTGAAATAACCAAAGACTGCATGAAGGTATTTAAAGGGATGCACAGCCGGGAAAAGAACACCAGAAAACCAAAACAGGGTCACTCGCAGCCTAAGAAGAGACAAGCAGCAAAATGGACGAGCAGGAGAGCTATTAAAAAGGGACAGTATCTAAGATTCCAAAAACTATTTTACACAGATAGAGGGAAACTGGCCCACATCATCCTTGATGATGTGGAGGGGTTAAAGTGCCAAATTCCAGCTGACGAGATCAGCTCAGTATTCTGTGAAAGATGGGAAATACCCAGCAATTTCAAAGGCTTTGGAGATTTTGAAGCAGAGGGAACAACTGACAACACTAAGTTCCTGCCACTGATAACTGCCAAGGAGATTGAGAAGAACATCAAAGAGATGGCCAAAACATCGGCTCCAGGCCCAGATGACATCACCCTGGGGGATCTGTGCAAAGCAGATCCAAAATTCTCATTACTGACAGAGATTTTTAATCTCTGGCTAATATCCGGAACAGTTTCTGACCAAGTGAAGAACTGCCGCACGCTCCTGCTTCCAAAATCGGACTGGCCAGACCGTCTGAAGGACATCAACAACTGGAGGCCTATCACCGTCGGCTCAACGGTGTTGAGTCTGTTCTCCAGAGTCCTGACAGCGCGTCTGAGCAAGGCATGCCCCATCAATCCTCGTCAAAAAGGATTCACAAGGGCACCGGGATGTTCCGAGAATCTCCAGCTCCTGCAACTGTTGCTGAAGACCGCAAAGAGGGAGCACAACGAGATCGCAGTTGTTTTTGTGGACATTGCCAAAGCCTTTAATACAGTGAGTCACCAGCATATTATAGAGGGCCTAAGGCAGAGGAAAGTGGACGAGCACATCATTAATCTCATCCAAAGCATGTATATTAACACCTCTACATGCATTAAGACCAAGGATGAGACATCAGCTCCTATTAATATACTAAAGGGAGTCAAACAGGGGGACCCTATGTCCCCACTGCTCTTTAACCTCACGCTGGACCCTCTACTGTGTAAATTAGAAAAGGAAGGGCAGGGATATAAATGTGAGGGTGCCAACATAACAGCTATGGCTTTTGTGGATGATTTAGTGTTACTGAGCAACTCCTGGGAGGGGATGATGCATAACATCAAGATCCTTGAGACTTTTTGTGACATCACCGGTCTCAAGACACAGGGGGAGAAATGCCACAGCTTTTACATCAAGCCAACTAAGGACTCTTATAACATCAATGATTGCCCCCCATGGACTGTGAATAACACACCCCTCAATATGATACCCCCAGGAGAATCAGAGAAATACCTTGGGCTACAAGTGGACCCCTGGGTTGGCATTGCCCAGGCTGAACTGCTAGCAGAAATCAACACCTGGCTGCAAAGGATAGGAAGAACACACCTAAAACCACTGCAAAAAATAGATCTGTTAAAAGTTTACACCATGCCCAGATTATATTACATCACTGACCACACAGACACACCATTTGTGCTCCTCAAATCCATTGATCAAGCGGTACGGACGAAGGTAAAAGAGTGGCTTCATTTACCAGCTTGCACTTGTGAGGCTTTGCTGTACTCAAGCACAAGGGATGGGGGCTTAGGAATCTCTCAGTTAGAGAGTCTTATCCCCAGCATCCAGGCCAGGAGACTGCACAGATTGGCTTAATCAAAGGATGAAATTCTTAAAAAACTCTTAAAGGGAGAAGGTGCATATCTCAGACATAAAAAACTGTGGGTTAAAGCTGGAGGTGATAAAACGAAGATTCCATCAATCTGGACAACCAAACCAACGGTTGCAGTACAAGCACCTACAAGTGAAATTCTATCTGAATGGGAAGCTCTGACTGCAAAACTTAAATACCCCAAACCGTGCAACTTGAGGAAAAAGGAATTTGAAAAGTGGAAACAGCTAGTGTCCCAGGGCCGAGGAATAACACACTTTGAGAATGATTCCATCAGTAATGCCTGGCTTACATCCTACAAGGCCATACACCACAGGAAATTAATAACAGCTCTTCAACTCCGTGCCAACGTATATCCCACCCGTGAATTTTTAGCAAGAGCAAGAGAAGGTCAGTACATCAAATCATGCAGACACTGTAATACAGAGAATGAAACCTGTTCACACATCATAGGAAAATGCCCGGTGACACAAGATGCAAGGATACAGAGGCACAAGAAGATCTG
>NW_026709128.1:0-2500 GCF_030490865.1 Poecile atricapillus | reverse complement strand
CGTTTCTTCGCCATCCATCACATTGATGTCTTGTGGGTAGAACGGTCCGAGTGGCCAAGGGGGGCCACCGTGCTGGCTTCTGAACCAGGGTGTCTGCCTTGCTTTAAAGGCCACATATGGTGCCGAAAACCCGGGAAAAATTCCAAAAGCGGGATTCAAACCCAGAAAGCGAGGATTACCTGGAATACAGAAGCAGTGGCCAGGACAGCTGGGCTGATCCTGGTGAGGGAGACGTTCCTGCATCCTGAACGAAGATGGAATCCTTGATAAAGGTCGTATCTGAATTACATAAGCAGTGGGGGGTAGATTGCAAATCTAAGGATTTTATTTTTGCTATTGCAAGGCTTTGGTTTATTGGGGTCATAAATCAGCTTGTAAATTCTTCTCTCTCCATTTTTCCTCTCTGCGGGAGTATGCAGAGAATGTGAGGAAAGATAAGAGCAGAGCTGCAGCAGCAGAGCGGGCAGTTCACCCCCCCACTCCCTCTCTAAGAAAAAGCACCGGGATAATACCCAGTTTGTTACAAAGTCATGATTTATTGGGTTTTCAAAATGTTTTTATATACCCTTTTGGAATGAATTTTGTGTTTTAAGTAATTATGAGTTTATGCAGTTGCAGTTTTTAGGATTTTACTAAAGAAATTACTGTGGTTCCTTGAAAGTCAAAAAAAAAAAAGGGGTGTTTAAGGTGAATATTAACAGAAGTTGCCTTGCAATAATTAGTTTTAAAACCTAAGGTTAAAATATGGTGTGTTTTACAGCTTCTAAGAAAACCTTCCAATTAATGTTATCTACAGAAAAGATTTGTGGTTTAAAAAATAATTAGTTAAGAGAACTTTACTGTACAAGACAAAGTTAAGTTAGAGTATATATTATCTATTTGCTTGTTTTTCCACAATTTTAATAAGGTAATTTCAATGTGAGTCCTTTTGTTATATAAAACACATATAACTGTATATATACCAATTTGGATTTTGGATTTTAGTTTAAAAATTGGACTTGATGTTCCTGAAAAGTGCTACAAAAGCTGAATGGCAACTTGCCAAATCCTGTGTTGTTGTGGTTTTTCTCTAGAAAAACTGCACTTTAAAATCCTAACCAATTTAAGCATATACTAGGCAAATTCCTGTTATGAATAAGTATTTTTAGTAACATCTGCAGTTATTGTGAGTTATTCTCAAAGCAAGATGACATAGAATTGTGATGGATTTGTTACATTTTTATAATCTTTATAGTGAATCCATGTTATTGTTATATTGTGTTTAAAAGGTATATATCAAACTTTTAGTTGCTTTTTGTAGTAACAGAATAAGATTAAGGTATGTTTTTATTTAATACAGATTAAGTGTTAATAGAATTAAGAATAGTCAAGTTTTATTATGTTTAGGCTTGAATGTTTTTAAATTAAGTTTTATAACTTGGATATTCTTTTAAGGTTAAGTTTTGTTATTTCCTTTTGTCATAATTAATTTTTATTAGGTTTAAATATTGTTTCATTTGAATTGTTTTATGTTTTATTGGAGACACTTGTCTAAACTGCAAAGTATAGTTATTTTCCTAGAGAAATGAAGATAGCTACAACTGAAACAGCTGTGATAGAACGCTGATGAACACCTGCTTGTGGATAGAAGTGAATCCAGTCTGTGACACCCTTGACTTCATCGGGAGTTCTGTTGTTCATTGCAATCTCTGCAGTTTTTGTTTGTTATAGCTTTCTTATTTTTCAGTGTTTCCAGAATTTTAAGAAGATGTACCATTGCTGAGGATCAGCTGCCATAGGACAGGCTTCAGATTAAACCAACTGCTGAATGGTTTCATTGGTCTGGTACCTAAAGCTTCTGATCATTTGCTTTGTACGAATGCATTTTAACAGTTGGCTGTTCTGTAAGCATCTCATAGCTGCTACTATTGAGAACTTTGTTTTAGAAATGAGTTAAGAGGCATCTTTCCAGTTTAAAGCCTAGGTCCTGGCCAAGCCTTGACTTTACCTGGACAGAATGTTTGCCAGCAGATCCAGATGTTTTCTGTACCAAATCAGTATTTGAGTCACTTTTTGACTCAGCAATTTGACCCTATTAATATGACAGCTAGACCAATTTTGAAGTGGGCTTGGAGAATCATTTCCAGAGGTGATTATCCAATCCTTCACTAATGATTTTTTGTTTCTGTTTGTTTGCTAACTATGGGATGCTGGTGCAGTGTTTTAGTAATTAATAGTAGTTTTATATTATATATGTTATTAATAATGTCTAAGATATAATTGATTTTTAACTGTTATAGGTTCTTATTAATTGTGTATATGGTTTTGTGTTGATGTTGATGTTTATAACAGAAGTATATCTCATTTTTATTTTTTTTTTAAGAAAATGGGGGAAATTGATGCCCTAAAAGCATTTAATTAGTGTAATTCATTAACTTCAAGGAGAGAAGTGTCTGTGTTTTGTTGGCAGGTTCAAAAAGGTCACCTGTCCATCTGACCAGACTGTCTGCCTCTGAACACA
>NW_026709127.1:0-36272 GCF_030490865.1 Poecile atricapillus | reverse complement strand
TTAGGCACACCAGTTTGGATATAACAGGGAGCCATGGTGAGGGGAGCTGCATGGATCCTTTGACAGGTACCACCTGTTCCACGATTTGTCCCAAAGGAAAAAAACGCATTCCAACACAAACCAGAACACACTTTTCTTACATGTTGTACAAACAGGTCTATCTCACATGAAAGTACAAGTGGATCTCACATGAGCAACAAGTGATACTTTTCTCAAAACACTTGCCCTTTTCTTTTGCTTTGTAAAAATTTTGGTGTAATAAGAAAGCAAAGGGTGCTCCAACTCATACACAGGTTGAAAGAATGTAGGTGTTGGGGTGGGTTCAGAGGAGGGCTAAAAAATCATCAGAAGAATCATGAGGAAATATTTAGAGAGATCTTATATGGAAGATGGAAAAAGACTAATGAAGTCTGTAGAAATAGGAAAAAAGGTAATGGTTTTAAACTTAAGGAGGAGCAATTCAAGGAAGAATTATTTTAGTGTGAGGGTGGTGAGGCATGGGAATGGAGAGGTGCTGGATGTCCCTTCCCTGGAAATATTCAAGGCCAAGCTAGATGGGGCTCTGAGCAACTTGTTTTAATTGAAAATGTTGGTTCACTGCAAAGGAGTTGTGCTAGATGAACTTTAAAAGCTCCTTACAGATGATTCTATGACTAGAATATTCTATGCAAACACAATTTTAATGTTTGTTACCATGAAAATTTCATCATGAACAGAAGGTGTATCTCCAAGTGACTTTTTTACCAGAAATAAAACTTGCTACTGGCAAGGGTTTTTTTTTTAATGGGGAAGAAAGGAATTAAATAAATGAAAACAAATAGAAATAAATTGAAAAAAGTTCTATCTAGCAAAAGGTAGAATAATGAGCTCCCTAAAAACGTATAATGAAAAGAATACCTCATAAAAGCTATTTCAATTAAAACATTCCCCTTTTATTAATTGACCATTAAACTAATGTACTTTCAATCACATGTTTAATTTCCTTTGCTCTACCTTTCCTTTCACCAGAGCATAAAATCAACATTTCTAGCACTGATTTGTTCTCTGGAATGTACTAAAAGGACTTAGTAAATGGTAGCCTCTTTCTTGTTCAGGACATTTAGCCTTATGTGATTTATCCATGTCCTGTTGCTTTAACAAATGTCTTTGCAAAAGAGCCAACACTGAAACTTGCATCAGAACCCTCCAATTACAACAAGTTCACCCTAAGCCAGCACCCTCAAAGGAAAAGTCTTTGCAGCTGTTTTGAATATTCCCCAAGACTGAAAACCAGTACAAGGAAGAGACAAAAATCCTTATATTCTTACACTTGCAACAAGGCTCTCAGGGAATCACAAATTCCTTTCCGATTTTATACCTGCAAATGTGCTAAAATAATGATCAGTTATGTTTAAACAGGTTTGGTGGGATTTCACTTTGATATAATGACCAAGATGTCTCATAATTAATTTCAGAATTTGACCATAATTTGATCTTCTGCTTTTTTTATATATATCTAATTCTTTGCTATTTTTAAAAATGGAAGAAGAAATTATATTTTTCAGTCTATATTTTACAATCTTTGCTCTTTTTTTTAACGTCTCTTTAAAAGACCACCATTAAGCTTATACAGGTAATACAAAAGCAAGCACACTAACAAGGTAACACTATTTATTTCATCTCCTTGGCAGCTCATGGATCACAAATTAAATATTTTTTAAAGACTTAACAGCCAAATAGAGAGACAATCCCTTCTGAATGTGTTATGCAAGCAATAATTGAACAAGAAATGTGCAGGACTAAAGCTGCACATACATCTTATTTTGATCTGTCCTTTGTGTTAGAAGTGTGAGACTGGCTCTTACTAGCTTAGAAAACAGACTGTGTATGAGAAATAGGTTTCTGAAGAATGGATCTTTCTGCAGAATTCACAGGAGAAATCATCACTCTGCAGCCAGATCTTGTCTCCCACCCTTTTAGCAGGGTACTAAAATGATCTTCTCGTTCCATTTCAGGTGAAACCAGCCAAGATGCAGGTGGCTATTTGTTTATAATGCCAGGCAAAAGGGGCCTGCCTTCTTGAATGATTCTGGTCTTAGAAGGATATGTTTCCTGCTACTGTCTAACCCTGGAAAAAAATCAAAACTAAACAAAAAACCCAGCAGAACTTGAAAACAACCTTCCTTGTGTCTAAATAAGCACCCCTTTGCCACAGGATCTTCCCTATGAACTGGTCACATCAGAGAGTTTACAAAAACAAGATATATATAACATCATCCTCCCCTCTAAGATATGTGGCTTCTATCTTCAGCAATCCCAAACCTCTCCTCCATAGCAGCGGGCTTCAGGGGCTGCTGCAGACTTTTTTCTTAGGAGAAACTCATTTCTGGTGAGAAATGTAGGTGCCATCCTGTGTTTTATTCCTTTTATTCACATAGCAGTACTCTGTATGATCATTTGAAGCAGAGTTTTGCTTTACATAATTATCCATACTCATGTATAAAGGGGCACAGTTGTATATAATTGGACTTATTTGCATCTGAATACACATGTGACAGAGGTCCTTGTCTAGACACCCCACATTCCATGTGGGGACTGCAGTAGGAGAAGGCTGAATGGTAAATTTGCTCATTGAAGAGTAGAACAGAACCATCTCTGCTGCTCTTGGAGAGACAGAGACCCATCTGTTTTTAAATATAGCTGTTCAAACATATCAAAACATTTTGTGCTATCTTCATTAGGAGCACAGGGACAGATTATAAATATCTGAAGCCAATTCTAAAACAGGTTACCTCAACTTATGAAAAGCTACCTTCCAGTGATTTCTTCTTAGCACAAATCTGGCTTTAAGAGAGCAAGACCCGACAACGATGCTACAAGAGCAATATCCCTTGACGCCCTGACAGGGGCAATTAGCAGGTATGCAAAGAATGTGCTACAACAGTGGTCTGCTCCACAGTGCCCTCCTCATCTACTTCCAGTCCAAATATCCTCAGAGTCTTACTGTCCTCAAGTATTTCTGATCAACAACTAGTTTGAAGGTGTTATTTTGAACATGCCATTTTTTACACAGCAGGACTACCAGTAATGGTTAAAGGGTGTGTGAAAGAAAAGGAGAGAGTTTTCTGACCTCAGAAAGACCTCCATAATACTCCTCAACCTGCCAAACTAGCTATTCATCATCATGGTCCCACAGCACCAGCCCTACCTAGCCCTGAGAAAGATACAGGAAAAATTTACAGACTCCTGTAGGATTTTCCCACTGAATGCCAGGTCATTCAAATAAAACACCCTCAGCAGTCCTACTGAGAAGGAATTTCTTTCTCTGTGTCAGCTGCCTATTTTGTGCTGCGGCTGGTTTCTCCTCCCTTTCACCTCCCTTTCTCTCCCTTTCAATAGCACAGGGTACCATGAAAGGTAAATCTTGGGGCTTTCTGCATAGTTTTTTCAAGCCATGCAGCATGCAAACTGCTCTGGGACAGCACTCTGGTGTACACAAGACTGCCAGAGACAGTCGCTTTTTTACCCACCTGACAGGGAAACAGAGGGTTGATTTTCCTTCTAGCCCTGTGGCTCTTACAGATATATTTGCAAGGAACACAATCTGCTGACAAATAGCAAAACAGGCTCAGTCCTGCCGGTGAAGACTTTGCTTGTTCAACCAGATCTAACTGCAGCTTTTCAAAAGCTCAGCATCTCTGCAGCGTAGCCTTGCAGTCTTACACTGCAGCCTCCAAAGTCTGCATTGAGAGCTGATGACCGCGCACTGCAGTGTGACGCACTTCTGCCACGGTGCTGCAGTCTGTACAGGCTGAGTAAAGGACAGCAGCAAAACAACAGCTTCTGGCAGAGCTCAGCATCCCTTCAGACAACTTCAAGGGCACTGCTTTGTTGAGGCAGAGCTTAGTGTTTTTAATGCAAAACTCAAATAATAGAGTGACTCTGCTTTGATTTCAGTTGTGACAAATTGAAGCCTGTTTAAAGATTAACCCTAAGATGACAGTGGGAACTTTGGAAGCTCAGTGTCGCATTTATCCGCACATTTTTTCTGATGGAAAGAAGTTCCCGACAAACCTTGTCAGCACTGAATAGCTTTGCCAAGCAAATTGCATGTTTCAGGAGTTTCAGGACCCATGTCATACATCCAACTGCACTAGGGCATCAAAATGGCTCTAAAAGGGTAACCACACATGAACAATTTGCCACTTCTACCTCTCTTTGACTCACCTTCACATTTCTGTGTCAACTAGCAGAGTTGTGCTCTGGAAGACCAGTCTGGTGGTGTACAGTTCTGACTGCAGAAGCTAGCCCAGGACTGAAACCTGGAGACTTAGTTGTTCCTTCCCCAGCTCTCTCAAAGGGTGAATTTCACCAACAGAGCATAAATGTTTCACATAGAGCAGATAATGGACAAAACAGAAGCAAAATTCCATAAACATCCCAAGACATAAGAGATTTTGAAGGAAACACAAATATTATTGAAAGACTTACCTGTTATTGTTTGAAAAACCTGAATACACATCCAGAAGCATGAAGGGACCTGAAAGAAATACTGGAACATCCAATCACATGAACTTACCTGAACTCTCTTTGCTGCATTACAGGAAAAATGGACCCACTGAACCTTCATCTTCTATTAAGGTCTATGGGACTACCATTTATTAACTCATGTGGTTTGATTCTAATGTTATTACAAAGGGAATCAAAAAGTGCAGAATAAAAGAACACTTAAAGCACACTCTAAACTCCATCTTGCCATGCTCCCTGCTTATAGTGAAAGAGAAGCACTCTCCTCTATGACAAAGGACAGAGACATTTCTTTTGGGGAGGATAAGGTTCCAAGCGCTGCTATAGTTAAGGGGTTTTGAGTAAAAATACTCATTCTTGGCATTCCTTCTTGGCTCTTAATGCTGAGTTGGGTCTGGTAACAAGATGTGAGAGAGTAGTCAGGCGCTTTCAGGAAATACCGCCCAACAGATTGATTTCTCTTATAATAGCTCTTGGCATTTCAATACCTCAAGCTATTTCTGGAGATATTCAATAATGCTGCTTTAGTATGCTCAGAACAGAAGAATCTGGCAAACTGAATGCTTGCAAGCTGGGGGGAACAAATGTTCTCAATGTCACCTGCAGACATGACTCTGGACAGGAGGTCAATGGATTTCTTTAAACCATAGGACAGGCTTCTGCAAGCTGAAATAAATGTTGCCTTGATAAATACTTATTTTAGCCTAGTCTGTAATTTTCTACTTCAATTTCACATCGTAGGAAATCCAGATGCAATTTTGTTTCTTTTCTTATTTTCTTACATGAGTATTTTGCTCCACAGGCTTTCATGCTTACTTTTAACTTCAGAAAGTTAGGACTGATTATTTTAATTGCCTTCTTTTGGAATCTGTTCTGCCTTTCATGACTCAAATTGTGCTTCTCTGGTCTGAGATGATAATTTGATAGATCAGAATTGACACCTTCTACTGGCAGATCTGCAGAGACACCACATTCAGCACAGATAGAAGAATCTACTCCCAAAGTCATATCAGTACAAACAGTTATTAAAAAATTTGGTTTGCTTTTGTGCTTACATCTTCTGAATACAGCACTGGAAGGAAAGGAACATCTCCAAAAGGACAATTTGTCATGCACAGATCCAGATCCTTTTCTGACAAAGACCAGAATGATTATAACTCTTACAGAAGTTCACCAGCTCACTCCATGGCTTTCTCTTATGCTTGGAAGTAAGATGCCTGCATCTATTCAAAACCTTCTTCCATGTAATGTTAGGAGTTCTGCCTAAGGGACCAGAATCCCATTCTGAAAAAGAGTTTTCCATAAGGAACCTCAGCCTCTCACAGCCAAAAGAGGTCCTTACACCCATCTTAATTTTCCTTTGCTCTCCCACAAATCCTTCTAAAACTTTCCACAGCCTACATAAGAGCATGAGTCATAACTCTCTATTATGCTAATAAAAGCTACCCACTGCTTCTTGCGATGCCATGTCCATCCACACCCACCAGTGCTGTCTTGCCTCCAAATGCAATTACATCTTTCTGTTCAACGTGGCTACCTGTGGCAATGAGATAAGATTCCCTTCCAGATTTTAGCAAGTTGCTAAAAGGATGCACATAAACAACCAGTTGTGACAATCATTCTTGATCTCTGGGCCAAATATCACTCCCAAGTGATGAGAGCAAAACATAGGTATAAATGTACTGCTGGTGCATTGAAGAAAGAGACTGTGCTGCTGATTGTGGTTTAGCAAGGACAGCAGTGATGCTACAAGATTGTTTCCAAGAGATGCAAGCAATTTCATCAACACTAAGAAAAGTCCAACTCAGGACCAGAAAAGAAAATCAGATGCAGCATACAGAATAAAATTCTGAAAACATTTTCATTATTACGAAGAGATGTGAAAATGTCAGAGGATAAAAAACGCAAACCAGCAAAACTAAATGCAAAACCTGGTAAGGCACAGTTACATGTTAGGTTGTCCAAGTCTTGTTGTGTGCCCTTGCCACTTTAAGAAATACCTTTGTGGCTACTTTTCTGCCACACTGAAAAGCAATCACATGATGACAGAAGCACCAGACACTGGTTCATAAGGTATGTAGAAACACCCCAGGATCTGAATTGCAGCCCAGGTGTGCAAAAACATCAGGAATACATTGCAAATATATGCAATATCATAGAAGGGAGCAGAAACACATCCCAGAAGTACAGGCTGGCAGTAAAGGAGAAAAATTAGTGTCATCTTTATGGCAGAAAGGTACTGTATTTCCTGATGTCCCAATAGCAGCCCCAATGCCAGACTATTACTTCCTCCAAGGTCTCCGTTCCTTTCCTGTGACAGCAGTCATATTGCTGACAGGCACTGTTCACAGACACTTGCCCAGATGAGCTGTGAGAGCTACCTTTGGTCTCCGATATGCTGTTTCCAGGTGTTGGCACTTACCATAAATGCCTATCATCCAAGAGGCACATAGAGCTGCCTCCTCTGTGCACACCCAAGGGCACACAGAAAGTCATAAGACCAACATCATGCAATTAATGCTTGCTGAAGTTGGACCTCTGAGCAGTGGGATGGCTGAGGGAAAGTTGTCATTCACCTCAGGATGTCAGAAGCTACCTGTCCCCCTGTGAAGCATTGTCTATCACCCATGAGCGCTGACTCAGTCCTAACTTCTTCTACACCCAAAGCTACATCTGACCTAGATCAGGGTTTTCCCCATATGACAGAGGCATTCAGGCCATGACTACTCTGTTCTGACTGTCTTTGTTAATATGAGCTGAATTATGGCACTCTAAACAGAGGTGCTGATTCTTCTTGCAGACTACAGTTAGGTGCAGATGTAGGTAGTCTTGCAGACTACAATTAAGTGCAGACCTACAAAGAAGAGGCATCTTTTTTCCATGTTTTCCCCCTGCAGCACAGATGCCAGAAGTCTCATTTTTGCAACTGTCTCCAGGTTCATGCACAGCCCTCATTCCATGCCTGTAGGGTGTGATGGGAAAGACTGCCCAGTAAAGTTCATGCCTGTGTGCTCTCTGGCAGAAGAGACACAGATATTTCTTGCTTTCCTTTTCCTTTTCTGCTCAGCTACAAGGCAAAATGCTGTTCAGTTTCAGTGCAGGGGCAAGCTTCCTAAAGCACATGTATTACTAGTTTTCTTAGGGCTGTTGTGGTTGTGAGTAGCCTGGAAACACACTTGCTGGGAATACTTAGCTGGACCTGACAAGTGCAGTCACAGCTGAAACAGAGCAGACAGCATGGACAAAGACATGCATCCTACAAAATAACAGACCTGGGCTGCTGCCTGACAGCAACTTTAGACATCTTGCAACAGAAGAGCAGAACACAGCAAGACTAGCAGGCCTGGATACACAGCATGTATCATCGGAAATGCCGCTGTTGCCAAGCGTCCTCCTGCAGATACCAGAACATTCTGAACTGGAGATACTGATAGCATCCTCCAACAAACCTTGGCAGAGCAAGAGATGTCAAAATGGGGCTGTTCTAGCAACACATTAATTTGGATGAAATGGAGAAATTACAAAGATTGAATCCTCTTGCTCTTGAGAAGGACTGTGTAATGTCAAGTCTGCAAATTAGGATTATAGGGAATTGGGGAACAGCAAGTTTCCCAGGGAAAATTGCTGTAGTTTCTGCCTTCTGACTTCCCTGTCTCTGCAGTGTACAAGCTGAAGAGGAAATTAAATGGAAGCTGTAAAAGAGAAACCTTCTAGACTTTTGTATTACTACCATACAAGTATTTATTCAACAGAAAATGTCGCACAAGATCACTACATCCTGGACCAGCTTTGGTTAAACTGGCACCCAAGGTAAAGCTAATGAGCCCCGCTCTCACATTAGTGCAGGCACCTTGTTCTGATATGTATGAGTTTAAACTGAGAGATTGTGCATGCAGATCAAGCATGCCAAAGCCCACAGGAGCCATTTGGTAAATCTACCTGTGCCTCAACATCTTTGGAAAAACAAGCTGGATACTGGTAAGCTTTCGTTTTTCTCCCCAGGTAATCATTGACACTTTTAAGTACCTACCACAGACAGTAGACCAAATGAGAATAAAAAGTTAGCAAAGATGATTTTCAGTCTTCCTAAGCAGGAAATATAAAATTGTCCATTTAAACAATATAAGACAATAAACCAGTAGCAATTGTTCATTGTTTCAAGAACCTTGTTAAGCAGACCAGCAACTCTTTATGGAAAACAGAGAGGAAGTTTCGCTCTGGTTCTAATTCTACAACCTGGGGACTGGCTCTTACTGTGTGAATAGATACTTTTGGAGAGGATGAACTTCTAAGATAAGCTAAGTCCCAACAACTACATTTTAGACTATCTAACTATGCAAAGTTATGCTCATACATAGCTCTTCTGGTCTTCAAAACCAGATACTACTTTAAAAAAAAAATTGAGATCAAACCTTTCTTTTGAAAATTATAATGGAAATAACACTGTTAACAACTATACCATCACAGGACTTTTTGATGCAGAAAATAAATTTTCTAATTCAGTGGTGACAGAAATGTATTCTTGCATAGTTTAGCCAGGAATTGAGTAGCGAGCACATTAGGTAGAAGTGTACAAGGTCTGGTCTGTAGTCCAAATTCAGCTACTGATCTGAAGCATTCCCTTATACAAGCCATTTACTCTCCATTTCTCAATCTATTTCTTTCTAGGCCTTCTGAATTTAGATGTGAAAATTTCCAGGAGGAGGGAAAGGCACTAAGTGTGTGCCTATGTCCAGCACAAGAAGGGCATCCAGCTCTGAGTCAGGGTCTGCAGCTGCTGAAGCTGGATAATACTTAAGATATGGATAAGGATGTGAGCAGAAAGTGTCCAGGGAGAGAAACTGTACTTCAGCATTTAAAATTAAGGGCAACTCTTTCAGTATTGCTTCTGTGACCTTCCATTTTTAATCACTATGCTTTAAAGTCTCAGCTAGGCAAAACAGCAGATTGCTTTTAAAATGTCACCCAATAGCTATTTTAACTAAAAGAATCCACCAAACACTGAAAATTGTATTACTATGAAATCAAAACCACTAATTTGACATTAAAGTAACCTTTAAAAATCATTCCTCAGAGAAAAACCTAACCTTTTTAGCCAAGCAATAAGAAACATAGTTTGCATAAGTCATATTAGATCTGATACCTCTCATGAGCTACTGAGAATTTAGGGAGAGCATCAAGTGTTTTTAACCTCCAAAGGCAGCTGTCTCAGATATATCTCACAAGACACAATCCTTCAAATAAGGATGAACTTACTTCTCTGGAATTTTTATTACATGTGTGATCCCAAATTCCAGGCAAATGGGTGGGATACATTGACCTGTCTTCATCTGAGATTCCCAAGGGATGGAAATAGATGAAAAGTGCTATCTTTTCACTGCACTGTTCTCAACCCAGAGCAGAACCCAAGTGCTCAGTGCACACCTGATGTGAAAATTCACACTCCATGTCAGAGAACATGGGTTGCTCTGAGTGTGAAACAGTTTATGGCCTTTCCTCATTTCCCTGTGGAACAAGTTCAGCCTCGAACAAGGCAGAGGGTGAGTATGAATCCAGGTTCTGGGCATCCCGAGCACAGAGGACAGTTAAGAGGTTTTCCCTGTTTTCTTCACTCTAGTAATGCCAAGGTGGAAACGCAGTGAAACAGACTCTGCAAGGCACAAACGGAAAACACTTGCAATGATTACTCCAATTTAGCAATGTCTAATTCAGCAAGAAACATGACAAATGGTGTTTTGTGGAATGTGCTGGCATTTTTACAGCTAATTCATGAAACAACACGAAGAAAACTTGCCACAGATGGCCTTTAATTGAGAAATAAATAGGTAGAGTTCTAGCTGCTAAAATATCTGATGAGAGCTATATTTACAATGCATGAGCTAACCAAACTGTGTGTTATCTACACCTCATTTAGCGGAGCGGTGTCCAAGTCATTTTATTATTTACCCGGGAAATTTGGCAAGGGGAACAAAAAAGCATGCAACAAAATACTTCACACTATTGCTCAATGTGTTTGTAACTCTGTGTTCTTCTGTGCTTAGAATCTGTGATGATGGCAAAAATGGGACTGCTGAATAGCAGTACAGTTTCATGATTTCTTTTCAAACACGGATAAAGGTACCCACACCCGCATATTTAATGAGTTCTGAATGCTGTCCAAGGAGCTGCTTGAGTCAGAAACATCTCTTAGCTCAGATCTGTACAGTTAGAGCCTACAAGAATGTTTTGGCAGAAATATTTTTTCCCAACATGAGTGATCTCTTCCTGCAAACACTGGTTGCTGTGCTTCAGAAATGTTCAAGAATCAGGCTCAGGACAATTACCTCTTAATCACCAAAATGCTATATACAAGAAAAGCAGCACCAAAAGAAAAGGGTAACGCATTATAAAGATTGCAACCGAACACTAATACAGTTTCTAATTAAGCCCATGTCTAAGGAAGTCAGTATCAATACCATTTGACAGATGGCTAAAATAAGGTTTCAAGAGCAGTTCCAGAACTTGCCCTCCTTGTCCATGGCCATAATTACAGCCACACAGCATAATGCTCTCACTGCACTGCAGTTTGGAAAGGCAGTTTCAAGTGCCACAAAGCAGATGAGGCCAAACAGCCTAGAGATTTGTGTCATCTGCCCTAATACCTCCTCATAAATTAGCACCTTTCCTATCCTCCACCATCCCTCACCTCTCCACCATTGTTCCTTTCTCCCTTTTGAGTGGGCTAGAGGCAGCGTGTGCCACAACTGACCTGCACCTCCTGGAGCACTGCCTGGTTCAAACAGAAGTACTGACCTGCTGGCTGCTGCCTCTGAAAATGACTGCGTTCCACCTGGCTTTCCCTGAGCCAGGCACATGGTGTTTGGATTTCTTTTCTCTTGGAGATCTCTGTACCTCAAACAGTTTCAACTTTGTTTGTTCAAAATTTAAAATTGAAAACCAGGTGTGAGAAGGAAAAGAGAAGAGGTGTTAAAAAAAACTCTGGGCAAATGTATTGAAAAAGGGTTTTTTTTTAAGAAATAAGATGCAAATCTTATTGAGTCCGTATCAAATGGAATAACACAATATCAGAAGAAAAGCCAGGTTAAATGAGCCTATCTACTTTTGCTACTGATCTAGAAAGGGTGGGAAAATACACTTTTATGTCACCCTCCCAGAAGTGGCTTCAAACCAGGTGCTGTGTTACAAAGAGGCTGTGGCTACACCTTTCCACTCTGGAAAATGTGGTGAAGGCAACAGGGCCAGATCTCTGCTGGACTAGTTAGTACTGACTGATTATTGGACAGTGTAAGCTGCCAAGAGTGAAATTAATTAAGAAGAGGCCTTCTGAAGTAATGGGGTGTATGAAATGTGCTGGAGTGGTATTGGACATACAGAAAACAATTGTTTTGTTAATGTAAAACAAGAAAAAGCCAGGTAGGAAAAAACTTTGCAATTGACAGAAGCCTGAAGAACATTTATTTCAATTTGTAGGGCTAGAACAACATAGATATTATAGAAAAGCAGGATATAAAATTCTTGGGAGATGGAGGACGTTCGCAGCAGAGGAAGACATCATGTAAGATCACAAATTAAGTTTTGATAAAGCAGTGATAATTTTAAATTCTGAGGAAGCCTTGCCTATCATGATAAGTCTATAATGAGGACTACAAGGCTTTGCCATTTTGAACATGAGCCCAAATAATGGAAATATCTAAGACAGGAAGGTATCCAGAGGTCATAAGACAGGAAACAATGTGGGCTTTTATTTTTGCTGCAATTGACAGTGTAGATTGAGATTATGCTGGCACAAGATGCAGGAGGCTCATCTCCCTGCAAGTCTCTTTGGGCATTCAAAATCAGAGCAGCACAAAGATACTGAAAACAACAGCAGAGAGATTATTTGCAGGAGCAGTAGACAGTGCTGTATCAAGTGACAAATGGACTATCAGTCTGGAGGCAAATGGGGTATTTGTTCATTTTATGTTGAAAACAAGCACACCAACCAATGGCATAAGTCTGCCAAAGATAACGATGGAAAAACAAAAGGAGAATTCAATGGCAGATAAGCAGGTAAGACCCTAGGGCTCATGGTAATAATTTTGCTCCAACTAAGTACATGAATTAACTGGATGAATAAATAGCAAATTGGAAAAGCAAGTTGGAAAAGTACCTCTATCAGGTGATAGTGTCCTTTATCCTATCCAGGTGATATGGGTTTTTTTTAGAACAGACTGCTGATGAAAGGTTTTCCACAGAGAGTAACCCTCACCAGAATACGGTTGTTAAAGAGAAGGTGCTATTTGGGAAACAGATGTTAGTTGAAGGTGAACCAGGACTGCAGCATGAGGAGACAATTGCTACTGATAACAGAACGCCAGCAACTTTGAACAAACCCAGATACCAGAGGTTTGGTAATCATGCAGCCCTCTGACGCAGCCCTGCCATTCTTAGTAAAGCTATAAGCATTGCAAGCAATGTGTGAGACCCGTGAACTGAGACCTCTCAGGTTTGCCTCTCTGAACTGTCCTTGGCCTGCCTGTAGCTTTCTGTTGCTTCTCTTGGCTGTGGCAGCAATGTCTCCAACTGATCAAGTGTCTGTCCCTGATCTGTTTTACTTTTGCTTCTCTCGGTACAACCACAGTTTTTGCATAGACAGCAATGACAAGCTGCTACTTCATGTGCAATGAGATTTATACAACAGCAACTTGATGACAAAGTGCTGACAAACCCAGGCCTGGTAGGACAGCAGAGGCCTTGAGAAGGACCCAGGATGCGGCACAGAGGAGCACAGCTGCAGACAGATTGCCCATGGTCAGCTAAAGTGTGAACCTGGACCTGGACAAACTGGGTTCAGGGGTAATCAACAGAACAAAGAGAGAACACACTGAGATGGCCCAGGGTATACTAAACATGCGTGTGACATGGAGCTGCAGACACTGTAGAAGAGAGAAGTATCTTAGCAATATATAAAAATTATCCCAAGTGATCCTAGAGGGACAAAGAAGAATTCATAACATGAACATTCTTCCTGGCAAAGGCCTCTGGATGCTGATAGCTCCCAATAACATCCCCCTGTGACTTCAACCAGTGAGAAACCTCTTGAGATAGGGGAGCAGTGGGAGGGTAAGCACAACATAGAAAGAGGTAAAATGAGTGAGAAAATGTATGTGTGATGACAATTTCATAGCAGTTCTCCCACTGTGTTGCTATTCCTTAATTTTTGCAGCACTTGGAGCTGGATTAAAACCAAGGAATCCCTTGATATTTCAGTTAAACAAACATCAGATTCTTGGCTTTACTAATAAATGAAATGTGCTTCCTTCTTGTCCATAAACAAGATTTTCAATGTAACAGCTTGTTCCTTGCAGGGCAATGATTAGCAGCAATTTGTAAGGAGCAATGAACAGTAGAAGTTCATGGTTTTAAACAGAGTGCCTTTTTCCCTCAGCAAAATGGAAGTAAAATCCAGGTATATTACTCAGAAGGGCCAGAACATATTAAAACTGGCAGCACCAAAAGGCAGCAGGCAGTTAGCCCACAGAACAGAGCTCATTCATTTCACAGAACCACAGAACAGTTAATTTTGAAAGGACTGTCTTGTGATCCTCTAGTCCAGCCTGCCTGCTGAAGCAGGGTGAGCTAGAGCAGGTTATCCGGGAATGTATCCAGTTGGGGTTCGAGTATAGATGGAAAATGCACAACCTCTCTGGGTATCCTATGACATGTTTGACCTGTCTCAGTAAAGATTTTTCATACCTTCAGATAGAATTTTCAGAGAATGCCTTCTCTATTGTTGTGGCTGAGAGTTTGGAGCAAAGAAACTCCCCACACTTGCTACTTTTTTTTTTTTTTTTTTTTTTTTTGTAATTCTTAGACCCATAATAAAGAATAGAGAGATGTTTGAAAGTTAAAGTTGCTGCCTAGATTCAAACATGCTCATGAGAAATTGATTACAGAGGAAATTCTCCTTTTCTGAGGATAAGTGGGGATCCTAAGTGAGAAGGTCTTTAGAAAGCAGAAGGGTCCTTTCTGCATCTTTCTGCACCTCATGACCCAATGGCAGGGATAAAACTGGTCTGAGGCTCCCATTCTGTTTGTCATAATAAGCTTATAAGGAACTCAGTATTCTACTGTTGTGTCAATGGTAATGTACAAATTACTGGTTGTTTCTACATCTTGATAAATGTTCATCTCATCCACAGATTAGATACTGTCAGAAAATTAAACATAAAAAAGCATGGTCTATCATTAAACATAAAAAAGCATAAAAAAGCATCTTCTGAGATGCATGACTAGAGACTGCAAGATACAATCCCAACTAAGGCTTCAGCAAGAATACTGTTTACAGTATAGGGACCTGACATTTTGAGAAATACAGAAAGCTGGCACATCAGGCAAGCAGAAAGAATAAGCAGATGTTTACATAGCTGGAATTCCCAAAAAAGACTTGAAAGGAGCTCCACCAACAGCTTCAGACACATAAAGGACTGCTGTAAGGAAGCAGAAAATAACATTTCTTATGTAAAAAGCGGAGAGGACAGGAAGCAGTGGAATTAAACATAAGGAAGCTGTATGTTAGTCACTAAGGGAAATCAGGCAAAATGGGCTGTAGAAAGAATTCTGATCTTCGCCTTTGGAAGCTTTTAAAGATAGGCTAGTCAATGATGTGCCAGGATGTCTTATGTAGAGGTTGTCCTTCAGTGAGACATGAAGGTAGGCTACATGCTCTTTTAGCAGCTCTCTTCTGTCTGGTTTTGCACTTTCTATCACAGCTTAACAAATCATTAAGCAGTATTTATTTACAATTAAATAACTGATTCCTTTAGACTTTAGCAAGGCTACTAAAGCATTTAGAATTAAAGGAAGTTAACTGTCTCAACCAGGCCTTAGGAAGAATTAATGAATTAACATGCAAAGTCCATATAAAAAAGATTGAGCATGTACCTCATATGAAACTGGATTATTTTTTAAATATAATTTGGTTTCCTTTCTCTTCCTCTTTGTTTTCATTGGTTTTTTTTCAAGAATAAATATTCCCAGATGAAATGCAGACTTTATAGACAAACATGACATTTCTACAGCCAATTTTATTGCATTTATAACTCTGTCAAAGTACACAGCAATTTTTTCACTGCTCTTTGAAGAGAGTAAGTGGAAAAGATTCTCAGTGATTCTGGAGCTTACAGTACAGATAAGACCAGGAATGGAAGGAGAGGTTAAATATCCTCTCACAATTCTATTAGGGTAAAAGAGATTTGGAATCTTCTCACCTCCTCATTATGGGCTAGGTTCTCAAGCACTATCAGCTTTCTGATCTCAATATATACCTTAGCCATTATATCATTCCCTCAGCCATGGTAATATAGAATGATCCAGAATTTTCTGACCATCTGACATTAGAAAAATATGTAATCCAAGTCACTAAGAAACTCATTGATGGTTTCCTTGCAGTCTAACAAGGAGCTTGGGTGTGTGCTCATTTTTTTCTCTCTCTCCACTGACATACATTTACAATAACTGGATCACACCCACAAGAGCTGTCACTACATATATTGGTGCCTCATTGGGTAATCCACTGAAGTAGTTGAAGATGAGTGACAATTGCACTAGTTTTCACAGGCTGTGTGGGAAGACACTGAAAACCCTGTGGCACTTGTCTGATAGCTTCTTACCCATGCTCCCAAGAGCTGTTTTGATTACAAGAGCAACATCTTGTCCTTCTGAGGGGCACCTGAGTTCAAGCACAAGATGTAAATGGTCAAGCAACACACAGTAATATCAACCCACAATTTTATGATATCATAGTAAAAGTTATATTTTAAAAATTTCAACCATAATGAAGTATGTAAAACCACCAAATAAAATCAGTGTTTTATGTAGACAAAATGTTCTCTAAAAGCAGTTAGGGAAGAAAAAGATTTATGTAAGTAATAAAGGCACAATGAACAATATTGTTAGAATGAGTCCATTTTATTTATAACATTAACCCAAAGACTCTCCAGGCAATGTATATTTAAATATCCTCCTGTGAATATATTACAACTGTAAAAGATAATTTGATCAGAATATAAATATTATGACTATAGGCAGCCACACGCTGCATATTAACAGAATACTTATTGAACTGAGCTGAGGCCATCAACTAGGCATCTAGTTATCCCTGTGACTGGACTTGATAGGGTCTTGTTATAATTAAACCAATCAAAAATAAATCTCATTAAAAGCTGTGATATTATCTCAAGAAATTGTATTGAGGGGGGAGAGTGTTCTAACAGTGGCAGTACTTCAGAAAAGAAAAGAAAAGAAAAGAAAAGAAAAGAAAAGAAAAGAAAAGAAAAGAAAAGAAAAGAAAAGAAAAGAAAAGAAAAGAAAAGAAAAGAAAAGAAAAGAAAAGAAAAGAAAAGAAAAGAAAAGAAAAGAAAAGAAAAGAAAAGAAAAGAAAAGAAAAGAGAAAAGAAAAGAAAAGAAAAGAAAAGAAAAGAAAAGAAAAGAAAAGAAAAGAAAAGAAAAGAAAAGAAAAGAAAAGAAAAGAAAAGAAAAGAAAAGAAAAGAAAAGAAAAGAAAAGAAAAGAAAAGAAAAGAAAAGAAAAGAAAAGAAAAGAAAATGTACTTCCATATATTTCTCCAGCTAGAAAAACTTTCCACTTCAATAGGGAAATCTCCTGAAAGATGAAGGCTTCATGAATGATCCAGGCAAGGCAACTAGAGGGCATCAAGCTTCATTTTCTTCCCTGGAATGTCATTTTGAGGAGGAAACATTTGCATTCTTGACTCCTTATCACTCTAAGGGGGCAGCAAAGAATTTTGTATCAGCCAAATCCCTTATCTCAGAAAGAGCAGGACAGGGTAAAGGGTGTCTGGACTGCACCCAAGCTTCTTTTCAAAACATGTGTCCCTCCTGCTCTGATCTGAACTCTACTGATCATAGCTTCCTGTCAAGATCAGCCTGGCTTTCCTCCTCCATTCATCTTCTCTGTTGCTACGAGGTCCAGAGGTGCATGGAAGCATGCCATTCACTACTAAGGATGCTTTGGTCATCAGAATTAAAGGGGGATAGACAGGTTACTGCCTCCTGCTGGTGTCTTCCTCAGACAATCCTTCCAGTAATTAGCAGGGATAATAAACCCAAGGAGGAATTCAGGTCAACACTAGCCTGTTGTTCAGCATCCAGCTGAATGATTTCAGATAAAAATTTCTCGTCTTTTAAACAGAGCTGCCCAACTGTCCTGGTGGTGAAACACCAATTTGCACTCACCTGCTATGAGTAAGGTACCACCTCTCATGTCAAGTCAGCTGTTAGCATGTGATATCAGTGAAGCAAGGAGAAAATTTTAGTTCAGGACTGAGGAATAGTATGGGAGGATTACCTGCTCAGTAGAAGAAGAGAGAGCAAAATATTGTCAACCTGAACTTCAGGTAAAAAAGCTTTTAATACTCTCTCCCATAGAATCCTCTTGGACAAGATGTTAATGTATAGGCTGGATGAAAATGCAATGAGATGGATTGAAGAACAAATGAAGAGCCAAATCACGAACAGGGAGATAGACCCATGGAGCAAGGTGTATTTGGAGGTCAGTAAATAGTATTGTACCCCAGGTATCAATAAAGAGTTCAATCCTAGGCAACATCTTCATTAGTGATCTGAATGATGGCTCAGAGTATATTCCCAGTAAGTCTGCCAGTGATACAAAACGGAGGAGTGATGTGCCAGAGGAATGTACTGGCATCGTGAGAGATGATAACAGGCTGAAGAAGTGGGCCGACAGAAACCTTATAAATTTCAACAAGAACAAGTGCAAAGTCCTGCATCTGGGGGTGAACAACCCCAGGCACCAGAAGACACTGAAAGCTATGCAATTTGGGAAGCATCTGGGCAGAAAAAGATCTGGGGACACCAAGCTGAACAGGAGCCAATTCTGCACCCTTCCACACTTCTTGCCCAAAGCAGGATAATATTGTCCTGGGATTCACTGGGGGAAGGGCGTTGTGAGCAGGTCAGAAGAGAGGACCCTTCCTCTGTCCTCAGGACTGGTGAGGCTGCACGTGGAGGTCTGAGTCCTGCTGAGGGCTCCCCAGTATAAGAGAGATATGGGCATACTGGAGACAGTCCAGCAAAATGCCACAAAGATGGTTGACTGGGGCACCTGTCCTACAAGGAAAGGCTGAGAGAGCTGGGACTGTTCAGCCTGCAAGAGAAGATTCAGCTGTGTCTTCATCAACATACAAAAACCTGAAGGGCAGCTGCAAACAAGAAAGAGCCAGACTCTTTCAGTGGTGCCCAGCAACAGGACCAGAGCCAATAGGTTTTATTGCTGCAATTGTAACATTTTGAGCATTTTAGGTTGGTTTTTGTTTTGAATTTTTCTGATTTGTAAGGATTTTTTGTTTACAGATTGTCTTTTAACATGAGCAGGGAGCATGGCAAGGTTCTGGGCCTTTCTCTGCACAACATTGTGCAGAAGTCACTCCTACGCTGTGGAACTGCAGTCAAAGAGAGCACTTCGGTGTCATGGCTTTCCACCCAATGTACCTCTGCAGTGCTGAAACACAGTTCCATTTTATCAGCATGCAATCTGAGGGCTGCTTCTCTTGCAGTCAATCATCAAGGATAATGCCTCCAACTAAAGAAGACTGCAGATTTAAAGTAGATTTGATAGAGTAAGAAAAGGCCCTGTTAATCTGGTATTTTGCAGATCACCTTGTATTCAGATTAATTCTTCTCCAGTTTTTATGTAGTCTAAAGAGGTTCTCCAAGAAAGACAACAGACAGCAGCTGCATCACCCAGAGAACAATGTATTGTACCACATGCCTATTACATGGATGAGACATGATGATAAATGTGGGACTGTTTGCTACCGTTATTAACGTTTACGACAGGAACATTTCTCTATGTTTCTACAGAGTTTTATTTGGTCTATAGTGTTCACCAAAAATAAAATAGACTTTTTTACTCCCTTTTTTAAAGTTAAGTATTGCCTTAAATAAATCTCAGAAAATTTGGAATTCCCTCAGAAAATGGGGAAAGTGCATAGATCTGTCTGAGTTTCCTTTTCACGCTCCCCACACACATCAATGAATATTTTATTCCAGTTAATATTATATCAATGAAAGTTATATTCCAGTTTTAACTTCTTTCCACATAAGGTCAGTCAGATCCTTCAGAAGATTTTGTGCAGTCTTTTTCAGAAGTATGAATGATGGCATGTTCAATTGTATGGTGTGCACTCACTGTACCTTTTTCATGACTTGGATGAATTGTGCCATGCAGGTATTATAAATCAAAACCAGCATAGCATGAAACACAGGCAACAACTGGCTGACGTGATTTGTATCTCAAGCACAGGTGTGTTGTTCTTGCTAAAGATGATGTCCTGGAGTTTGTCTAGTAGGGCAAAACTGTTTCTCTGAGGGAGAGGAAGAAAATTCCTGTTGGTCTAGCTGACGCACAGACCTGGCAGAGCATAGCAGAAAGTGCTGAAGTGTTATCTGTTCTTTGTCGTAGTGCTCCGTGGGACTTCTAAGCTTCTAGCTTTGAGAGGCAGTGCCATTCCCACTTTCTCCCAATTTGTAATCAGTGGTCTCTCAATCCTTCTTTTAATGCTGCTGGAGGGTGGTGTGAAAAGAGAGAAAGAAGAGAAAGCAGGAAAAGGCTCATTGTCACTAAATATGACACCAACACTAATGCAAATGGTTCTTTCTCACCCAGCAAATTAAGAATAATGAAAAAAAATCCCAAATTTACAGCAAGTTAAATCATATGATACTACCTTTCAGCTTTTTATGCAACATTTTTTGTTTCACTGTTAGTAATGAACGATGATTTTAGCTGAGGGCCTGGTAGGTAGAAAAGACTCTGGATCCAAGTAATGCTACAATTCAAGTAAATCCCTTATTTCTGTGTAGTTAACTCTCACCAGTTACAGAAACACAGAGCTCAATGGTTGATTTTCCATAGAAAAACAATTTTACACATATGCACTGCTTTAATACACCATTAGTAATGGCTTTTGGTTCAATCCCTTCTTTGTTGGGCAGGATTTGATTCTCATCCATTTTGCTGTTTCCTTGTTTATGCCCATTAAAAACAGTAACTGTTCTGGGCCTCACCAGACAGGGAAGGAGCCCACATGGGGGATATCATGGCTGAACAGTTCCTTCAGAATTCTTTTCATATTTCATACTTTTAAAAGCTAACAGACAAATAACACTAGGTACAGGTGTCATGGCTTGAATTTTCCAGAGAGCTGCTGTGATGCAGAAGGTTAGGACAAGACTGTCTGTCCCCACGCTGCATTGAACTCCCTATGATTCTACAGTGAGTACACAGTGAGGCAGCACAGAAACTTCTGCATTAAATCCTTCACTGTCATTCCTTTACACCTAGGAGTTTCCAGACTTTTTTTTCTGTTTCTTGTTAAAAATAATCCTCTATGTACAATGCTGAGATAGCCCAGTGCTTTTGATGTAGCTGTGAGTTGGGTTTAAAGCCTGCCCCTCCTGTTTCCACATTCCATATCTTGATATGATGTTTGTTTTGGGAGGAACATGATTAAATGCATAAAGTAACAGCAGGAATAAGGCAGTTGCCTTGTCTGTCTCTAAAGAAGATGGAGGAAAGAATTGATAAAAATTAATGCACAAGGAGAGAACAGTCTAGGCATATATATTTGTCTAGCAGAACACTCTGGTCTTACACACCTGACTGTACTGGAAACTGACAGTGCTGCTGGACTGTTTTCTCAGGAATAACATCACAGAGACAGCAAAATTACTGCCCATTCTCTCAGTAGGGGTCCTTAAGCTTTCTTACTGTGATCTCTCCCCTGAACTGATTGTCTAAAGCCAATTCCAGCATAGTATGGAAGCTTGGAGCAGACGAACTCCTCTTTTTCGTTGCATCTGGAGACCTGGTTGTATCATTTATGCAGGCAGTGAAAGGTCACAGCCTGGCCTAGTCACTGTTAATAAGTTGTACACTGGCTGTCCAGCATGCCTGCTGTGAGTTATACTGAGTGAGAGACAGGGAAAGCTACCACTTCTGGCTGATTAGAGCTGGCTCACATCAAAGCAGTTTGATTAAGACTGATGAGGTACCCTTCGCCTTCTTTTCATTCTCCACCCTCAAATGCATTTTAGCAATTTTCCTCCAAACCATGGATGCAAAAAGCTTCTCAGAAAGTACAGTTAATGGAAGCTTCAGCGGGAGGAGCACAGGCAGCCTGAACACAGAGCAGGTGCAGGCAGACAGCTGGGCTGGCAGGGCAGTGATCACGGGAAAACACTTGGCTTGGGATTTAGCACACCACCACACACCTTCATTAGTGGCACATCAGCACACAAAAGGAGAACAAAAGAACAGCTTGGTGACTGGCTCTCAGACGACTGAAGGAAGCAGTGAGATGACATGTAGGTCAGGACACAGAGGCTGGCTTAGAATGATCCTAAACTAGCAGCATGACAAACTGGACCCCTGACTTGAGTTTCTGTGGAAAGAGGGACACAGAGACAGGAGCAGAAACTCTGAGAAAAAATCAGTTATGAATAAAAAATAAGTTATGATTATATCAGTATATCAGTAATGAAAGACATCAAAGTTCTGCTTAAGTTCCAGGAAGAGGAATATGTACAGTCGAAATCTAGGCTATCTCTTCTCTAAAGGCATTTGCAAGAAAGAGAGGACATTAACCTATAGGAGACCTAAATAATGAGATACCTCTTAAAATATGTAGCCAGTGAAAAATGTTGCTCTTGGAAAATTACTTCTCAGCAGATTAATTGCTTTTTCCAGCATGCATTTCTTAATAGTCCCTCTAATCCATTGTGGTCTAGATGATGTATTTCTTACAGAACTAGCAGCATTTCATTCTACATTGCCTCTTCTTTCAATGTAGAAACAATGGGCAATAAAAGAGGAGGAAAGAAATGCAACTGAAATAGAGTCTGTGGGAATTTCAGCTCACCAGCTTTATACAAATAATGATTCCCATTTATTTCTCCAACCTCTAGCTTCTCTAGTCTATATAAATAAAAGCAATGGTCAACTAGCAAAAATTAAACCAGCATGATTTCCCTTTTTTCCAGGGCTTTCTGACAAGGACTAATATCTTTTTATCGGTGGAATATGAGATTTAGTTCTTATATTTGCAAAAAGCCCCAAACAACAACATGTAATGCAATAATCAGTGTGTTTCTTTGTCTAGCACTATGTCTGTTATGTATCCTTAATAACCATTATTTCAGTTGGTATTCTCATGTCAGCTCAGAGGCTCAAGAGAGACCCCTGCATCCTCTTCTTATATGCTCTTAGAAAACAGCTTCTCTCATACTCGCTGAAGAGCTATCTGAAATCAGAATATTCAAGAAATTTTAATAAAACAGTGGTTTTAATTCTATTGGTAAGGCACAAGTTTCAATCTTAACACATACATTAGTTAACCCTCTCATAATTTGTCCTCCATAGTTGGTTAAATCTATCCTCCATGGCCCATACATGAAGATTATACCAATGAGACAAAAATGGATATGACCGCACAGAACAGGTAAAATAAACACCGGGCTGATCCGGCAAATGTAGAAGAGCCTGGTACTACTCCCTCAGTGACTAGAGAGAGAGCCCTCATTTGGCTGAGGGAACGCAAAGGAGGGGCCTTGCAGGAGAAAAGGGTTTGATGCTGCGCTGCAGTGGCAGGACATGGTGGAGGCTGACAGAGCAGTGCCAGATAACGTGCTGACAATACAAATCCATGAGGAGACTTGCCTGTGCTGCAGGATACATACACCCCAACAGCTGAGCAATCATGAGCAGACAGCTGGTCCTATGCATACATCACATAGCTGCACCACACCAGAGGAAAGGCAGAGGAATTAGACAGCTTAAAAGCTATTGAACTGTAGAGGTTCAGGGTCAGAGTTTCTGCTGACGTATGCTAGCAATGGGCTTGTAAGGTCTGTCCTTCAATCTAATTCACCCCTAAAGAAAGAGGCAAATCAAGCAGTTCAAGAGCAACTTCATCCTTTTAAATTGCCTTTCTTACTGCCCTTTATGCCCTCTTCTTTCTTCACTTAAGCACTATATTTCAGCGTGGGAGCCCCAAATTGGTTGCAATTTATAAGCATGTTATCCTCACAGCCAGATATTGATGGGAGCAGCATGGAGCCCTGGGGCTCTGTGGACACCCTGCAGGCAATTTTTGGGATACTGCAGGTGGATTAATTATTTCTATTTCTACAGGCTGCTGCTCTGAGGCATAACATCCATTCTAGGCACATAAAACTGCAATTAGCAATGCCAAGCATGTCCAGACAACTGTCTACCTAGAAATAGTCACACACATCTTCAAGGATGATCTGTTAAACTATTCACATTCACCACTGCAGTTGCTATGGGCTCAGCTGCAGTAAACACAAAGAGCAGAAGTCAGGGATCAGAAATGGCATTTTCTTTGCATTCGACAATGACACTCTGAGCATCCCCAAAGCTTGCAACTGACTTGATTGAAGCAGGAAGGGTCTTCAGGGGCACAAAATTAGGGCCCATATTAGCAGGCACCTGTGGGGGACAATGGGCTGATTAACAAAGAACCCACAACCCTCCCTTGGAAGGAAAGCTCCTGGATGAGATCCTTTTGTTGAGGCAACAGGAGTCACTCCAGCATGCCTTGCATCCCATGCAAATTTTATGCACCCCATGCAAATTCTATGTACCCCATTGATCCTTGCCCTTTTCTCCACCCCTGAACCCTCAGTTGACTAGTCCTAATGCTCCTATATAAACCCCTGTTTCCCTCTGACTATCCTGAGTCTTTTGTCCCTGACCCCTTCGTGGTAGCTGGAGCTCTCCTCATCCCTGGACCCAGAACAAAGGCTCCTTGCAGAACACCACAGAAGGCTCCTGTCCCTCCTTCCATGTCTCCTGGATGTCACCTGAAGAGCTGCAATCACTCAGAGCTCTTTTCAGGGCTCAGAGCTGCGATCACTCTTGGCAGGGCAGGGAGTGCCTGTGTGCCCAAGACTGTCCTCCCAAGGACACTTCTCTGGGAAAGTCAGAGCACCCATGACGCTGCCCAGGCCACGACAGCTGCTGCTAAGTAACCAAAGTTTATTGGTCCTTGTAATAAATTATTGTTGTATTAAAAATTCGGAGTGTATATAAGAAAGATATGTTTTGTAGGAACAAAACAAAATATAAAGCATGGAAAAGCCTCTCCTCAAAGTAGGATGAGGCTTTTCTCCATGGAGTTGCTGATTGCCAGCAACGCCCAAGATAACTAACCCAAACCGGCCCATCAACCCAAACAAACACACAGGACACGGACCATCAGGAAAACAATGAAACTAGCTCGGGAAATTATCTACCTCCGGACCCAAGCAACGCCCTGCGGATTCCAGTGGGTAGAGAAACCGATCAGTGGGAAAAGACAAGTTCCAAAAGAAAGACTTCGCCAGACTTAAACATTTCTGTGTTGAAAAAGCAATCAGGGGAGACAAAGGAGGAAACCCGGCCGAGATACCCATCGGCACCAGCCCGGATTCCACCACCCTGTCATGAAAAACCTAACATTGCAACACACAGAGTCTCCTTTGCATATGAGGAGATTCTGGCCGGACACGAAATAATGTCATCATTCTATGTCAGGAAATCCATTCACTGGACAATCAAGGACACTTGGTGAATGGAACCTGCCTGGAATTTTGGCCTGAGGACTTAAAAATCCTATAAAACCCCAATCCTGAGGATGCTCAGACGTGGATTTGGGAAACCTATACCTCTGGTGTAGACCCCTGTCCACCCAGCGCTGCGCTGATCTTTTTATTGTGGGTTTTTATCGCTGTTTCTACTTATTATTGTTTATTAATAAATTTCTCTTTGATTTTATCCCAAAATTGCCTTTGCATTTATAACAGTCCTCTTGTTTGCAGGATAGCTATCTATGGTAACATGCCACTCATTCCAGCAGCTGAGGATGAACAAAGGAAGACTTTGAATGGGGTCAAGGGTCCAAAATAATCATCTGGTGGAAACAGTGCAGACAATACCATGGTGCCATTCCAGACCCTGCAAAGTCTGGAGCAGCCTGGGAGCTATGAATCTTCATAAGTAGTGTTGGACTGCTGGGGAAAAAACAGTGCTGTACAGGGATGGACTTGCTGAGAGAAAAGAGAAATTTTCTGTTTCAGCAAATCTTAGCAGAAATACTAAGACAGCTGCATTTGTTTAGAGCATAGTCCTTCTGAAATGTGTTGAGCACTTTTGATGAAAACCCACAAGAACATTCCAGACAGGCTGGGAAAATGAGGACTACCACAAAGGGAGACTTTATAGTGGGGAAGCAAACCGGACTAAAAGGAAAAGGAATCAACCGTATAAACAGATGAAGATCCTTAGGACATCAGAATAGTATTCCCCAAATAATACTCCCTGCTGTGATTAGGGACAAAATCTTTTAAATGTGACAATATAAAAAAGATCAGAATCATCTTTAATTTTCCCTTGTAATTTTCTGTTTCAATTAAGTGATTAGAATTTAATATTTATTTTTAATATTTTATTTATTTATTATATTTTAATATTTAATATCTTGCATTTTACTCTAATATTGCATTATAAATTAAAAAGATTATTAATGAAAATGGTTGTTTGAATTGCATCTGAAGACTGTTTATACCAGTGCAGGACTTCTGACTTTTGTCTTACAGGCAGTACATTTTTTTATCTCTATTCACAAGATTAATTATGGACAGAGGGTGTCTCAAGGAATATTTGACAGAAAACAGACGCTTACATGACATCAAGTCCAATCTGTGTACTGGAGGTTCCTCAAATAGCATTTTAAAATTTTCTTCTGAAGTTGAAAAAAGCATTTAAACTGAAAATACAATATTTCAGCCCACAGTCTATTTTTTCCATCAAAATAAGAAAACTGAGAACCGAAAACAGCTTTCCTTTACACAAATTTCTTTCCATTAGAAGTAAGAAGTTAGTTTTGGCCCATTAGAGCAAAAGGAACAGCAACTTAAAACCCACTCAAACAAAAAAAAATCCTCAAAACACTGGAAAAAAAACCATCCCAGAAACACTAAAAAGCCTGGTAGTCCATTTCTCCCTGTCCTGGGCCTCGGGCCACACTATGATTTCAAAAAAGTTCATAAGGCCTTATTCTTGATAAACAGCATCTGAGCTCAGCTCCTCTTGAGTTTATAAGAAACATTGTTTGCTCCCAGGAACTGGTGCTATCTAAAAAGCTCCTGGTTTTCACAAACACCATTGGAAACTTATTTTTTTCACTTGAAAAACAAGCCAAGAGGAACAACGTTTTTGTTATTGAGCTTTAAGAGGAGGTTACCAGCTTGAATTGTGGCCAGGATGTCAATGTGTTAAAAGCCAATTCTCTTGCGAACCTATAAGCAGCAGTCCTAAGTGAGACCCTTTGAGCTCTCCTGGACCACAGTGGGCTGTGACCAGCAACCTCCCTGTGACTGGGGCTTCTCAGAGCCAGAGAACTCTCTGAGCGCTTCAGTGAGCTCAAGGGAGAATTCTCACAGGTACCTTGTATGTACTCTGGGTCTGTGTGAATATGCCACAGAAAATGTATCTGGAATCTCTTAAGTACCTTAGATTGAAAAGTAAGGCCTATAAATAGGGGTTGAAGTAAATTCTACAGAATCTTTTGTAAATTGTTTAAATTAGATGGTTGTTTTAGTGATGTTGAACTCTTTAGGCACAAACTAGTGTTCAAATCCAGAGCTAAGTTTTGCACAGGAGTCCATGTTGAGACTTATGATTGAGTGGGAGGGTCTCCCGTTTTTTTTGCCTTCCTTACTTTTTCACATCTTTACACATTTCCATTCCACACAGATAATTTTTGGTTGATCTTAGTTTGTGATTAATTCATTTTACGTTCCAGTCCAATTTTTCATCTGTGTGCTTTAACCATTCAGCAAGTAGTAGAGTGAGCTGAGCAATTAACTTCATTATGATTACACTTTCATATTGAACCTGCCTTTGCTAGTACCTTTGGCGGTGCTTCTGTGAGCAACCTAAAACGCTCATTCACACAGAAAGACACTTTTGCAAAACAGTAAGTTTCTGTTACCTTCTTTAGAATTGCATGCCTTTTTTTTTGGCCAGAGGCCATAGCACAAAAACAGGACCTAAGACTGAAGCAGGAAAAATGTCTCTGTTCTGCTGAGCTGCTCAAAAATCTCTCAAATATCTAAAGCATAGAGTGGCTAGAACAGACTGGGAATGTTAGAAGTGACATGTGAGGTCACATGGAAACTGCAGAAGAAAGTGAGCTCCTCTGGAGTGATCACCAGGTCACCATGACTTCAAAGAAGTATTACACAAAAAATGAGAGGCCAGGAAAATAGTAATCATGAAGAGGTAGCTCCTCATACAATGTCTCATTATACCGGTAGTACTTGTAAAAATATTTTGCACTTAAATTCTTGAAGTTTGCTAGAACCTGAAGAATACCAGAGAAACCCTAAGAACAAATTCTCTTAAACAGAAAGAAGCAATTTATTCAGAAAATCCCTTGAGCAGATGCATGCAAGTATGTTCTTAGAAAAATATATAACTTGGCATGTTCTCACCATTTTCCAGGCAGCCATTCAAATCCACAGTGTTTTGTTCTTGTGGGGTTTTTTCTTGCTTCAGAAATAGTATTTATTTGTCAACAATGCCAGAGTCACAAACTTGATCTGTGTACAGATGGTGTTTGCAGACATTTGGAATCATAGCACCATAGAATTGTTGTATCATTAAGGTTGGAAAAATACCACTAAGATATCAAGTCCAACAATTAACCTAGCATTGCGATGTCCACCACTAAACCATGTCCCTAGGCACCACATCTGCATGTTTTTATAAATAGCTTCAGGGATGGTGATTCCACTACTTCCCTGAGGAGCGTGTTCCAATGCCTTCATTCTTCACAGAAGAATTTTTTTCAAGTGTCTAACCTAAATCTCCCTTGCTGCCCCTTGAGGTCATTTTCTCTCCTGTCAGAAGTACATTTAAAGAACACATTGCCTCCCCTACTGCTCCTGCAAACCATATGACTGAAAACACTTTTACTGAGTAGGGAGATCTCCTATGCACCTGCTCAGTGGAAAGGCTGAGTTAAATCTCGTATACTGTTCCATTCAAAGCTTGGGTGGGGGAAAGGTGGTGAAGTCACTCACAATTACCCAAGGAGGGTCCTGTGCAGAGGAAGATTGAAGAGCAAGGCTAACAATCAGGTGTTGTTACAGAAATATTCTAAATAGCAGATGAAATCAAGGCAGGTCAACACAAAAATGATAGTTAAGGAGACTCGACTTTATGTGCTTTTGCAGAAAACACTGGAGCCTGGCATGGTTGTGCCAAATTGCTTATCTACAGACACACTGCTTAAACCTCTACTTTGAACACTTGTGTAGTAGGGCAAAGGAACACTGTAGTGAGAGGAGTTTGCCAGTCCCAGACACCCATCTGACCTGCTGCAGAAAGAGTTTTAAGTGATATCCTTCTCCTAGACCAGAAAAGTCTGGTAATGAATGCAATCACCTAAACTAAACAGAACTAAACTGTTGGGTCTGAGTATTATTCAGTTTCCTCTCTTCTCACTAGACAGCAAAATCTGACAATATCCCTCTTTACTTGAAAATAGCAACACACCTTGATGCCTAGAGAAGCACACCCAAATCTGAGTGAGCTATGTCCCTAGTCACTTAAATACATTCTTCAAAAGCAGTGGAGGACATGACTAAAGTGCTGATGGAGATGTAACTGGTAGTGCATTTCAATGCCATATCAATGGAAGCATAATAGTGCAATACAGCCACTTCCTCAAAACAGACCAATGAGGCCAGTTCAGGTGAAATAAATCACTAATGTCCTGGCACTGCACTGGTAGACTGCCTTATTTCACATTTAGTCAGGACTGCAAATCCTCCCATCTCAAAACAATTTTCCTCTCCACAGTAATCTATGCTTAGGGACCAAGGGAACTATTAATCCACTCTATGCAACATTTCCCTCTGATTTTCCCCCCATGAGTGTAGACAGGAAGCTACTGAGTCCAGAAAGATTCACTGAGTGCTATGGCCTCCAGAGTTCAAACTTACACATACCTATATCTTTTGCCCAAGTTATCCACTGTGGTGAAGCTTTCTAAGAGAGTCTAGGACCGGCTGTTTGCAAGGGACAAAATGAGTCAGGGAAGCAGCAGCAATCAGCAGATTCTTTGCAGTCGGCAGATATATGACCCTAAATGAAAACTGTTCAGAAGCAGACCAAGCTGCCAAAAATGAAAAGGACAAAAAGAAAAGACATAAAAAAAAAAAAAAAAAAGAAAAAAAAGAAAATGGCAAAGAGTTTCTAGAGCTGAGATTTGTCAATGAGAACAGAAACTGCCAGGTGCGGGGGAAAGCTGTTACAGTTCTGCCCATCAGACCTAACCTAGCTCCAGTTTCTCAACTAATCAACGCACAAGAGGTAGGGGATAACCCTGACAAGGTCAAAATACAAGAGCTGAGTGCTAAAGTAGATAGACCAAACTGTCAGAAAATCAGATTATTTAAGGTATCAGAAGAGAACTACCCCAAAACTGGTAAGCAGAACCACTCAGTCTCTACAGAACACTGGCAGCCTCTCAGGCTTATGTGCTGATTTAAGCCAGTGGAGACAACTCCACTTAGTGGGGAAAAGGCAAGGGGCATATAGGCTGCAACTGTCTATTTCTGATTTGTATTTCAATAGGCCCCCAAAGCCTAAAGGCTATGTAGGATAGCAGGAGAAGTTGTTCTGTCCAAATATGCTGACTGAAGGAAAAAGCCAAACAGGAGCAGGGAGACAGTGGAGCACACAGGAAAAATAGATCACTGCTACACATATTGGCAGGCATGATAAATTAAACGTTTTCTGAAAGTAGATCACCAAAGGTGCCTTTTAAAGATAGAATTTGAGAAAGAGCTGGAATCCTTCCTTCCTTTCAGGACCAGGAGCTGAATGTCTTTACTTTTATTACCCTGTTGATTTAAAGAAAGAAACAATGAGGCACATATCTACTTGAAAATAAATATTGTTTTGAAAATTGCAGTTCCTGTGCAGTATTCCCATGCCAACAAATATGGGATTAGGTGAACAATCCAATCACGCTTTGCAAAGTATAATGATAAAGAGCTATTATATTGCTGGAGAAATGTTTAAACAAATCCCACAATATGTTGTTATGTTGCAGGGGGTGAGGAAGGGAAAGGGCATAAAAACTATGTGTTTGATTTGAATGTCTTGTCATAGCTGATATATTCTGACCTTTCAGCAGCATAAATCCTGTGATTCAGGAGATTTGACTTCAAATCCTAGCTCTGCTGCAGATGTCATTGTGTGACCTTGAGAAAATCCACTTGACCTCTTTTCTCTTTGTCTATGAAACAGCAACACTTCTCCCCTCCTTCTTTAGGGCAACAGGAGCAAAAATATTCCAGTTATCTCTGTAGAAAACTGCAGTCATGCTGAGAAAACTAAAATAGAAAGGGAAAGAAACAGCAGTTACATAATCTTACCATACACATATATATAATCTTACCATACACATATCTATATATCTATATAGATATATAGATATATAGATATAGATATAGACATAGGTATAGATATAGAAGATATAGATGATAGAGATTATATAGATTATATAGATATATGCATATATATGTATACAGATTAAGTAATGTACATAGCTTTAATTTGACAGGGTTTTTGGAAGGGGATTTTTTGTTTTATTCTTTTTCTTTTTCAGGGATAAGATTGTGAATGACTCTGTATCATAAATGTACCTTGAAAATGATAATTTTTATACAGTTTTATCAGAAGGTGACATACAATATCATAGTTCCAGTACAAGTTTCATCTTCTAGCATTCTGCATGGACAGTCTATTCAACAGCATTACATTATTGAATCATGTCAGAAGTTCTGGAGAAAACACCTGAACATATTTTTATCTCAAGATACTTGCAAGATAGCTGCTAACAGTTAAAATACAAGCACATACATTTATGATCTCAGTCACTGAATAAAGCCCAAACTGTAGTAAAAAAGAGGGGAAAAAAGCAGTAGTTTATCAAGGGAAAGAAAGCAGCATAATCTTCTGCAGAGGTAACCATCACAGTACCAGGAATATTAATATCAATATAGGAGAAGATATGGGAGTTTTCAAGCAGGGAAGGTACCAGTTTCCCTAGATTACTCATAGAAACAGGAACAGTATTAAAAATTTTTAAAAAGCAAAAAAACCGAAAGGAAACCAAAAGAAAATAAACATGGAGTAGATCCCTAGCTGTCTTTTTTTAATTATTATTATTATTATTTCTCTGGCATTTTCAAGGGCCCTGTCACAATCTACAAGCCTAAGCAAGCGCAACAATGACATTCAAACTCATGGCACATGGATAGCCTCTTACTCCCACAGACTCACCATGCATCCTAATACAACCTGCCTATTTTCAAAAACAAACTTCCTGGGGGTAATTTCTGACTCAGTTCTTGGCATACTTCTGCTGCTGGCAACTGAAAAGACATGTATTTTTGATTGTGTAGGCCACCCAAGGTTTGTTGTTTATGTTCGCAAAATGCTCTGCAGAATTATGGGCTTTTGAATAATACAGGGTTTCTCCTTGTGACAATGTTTTTGTTTTATATCAAAAGATGTTGAATTATGGGAAAAAAAAGTCCTCTTTTTTTTTCATTAATCAAAGACTGAATAATTCCCTAAGAACTACTGACATTCTTCCTCGATTTATCTCTTTGTAGGACAGTAGGGTGCTTGTAGACCTTGGGGAAGTATACAATTTCCAGTTGACTGTTACCCTGAATTTACTTCTGAGACATCTGCCAACCCAGTTAACACTAACTCACAGAACTGCAAAGCAGGGGCAAGTATCTGGCCCTTCTATTTAGCTGACTACAGCCTAGATATACACTGTTAGCAGTATGACACCCAGTTTGCATTCAAATTGTGATAGAAGCCAGAGCATATCAATGGCTGTGAATTTGCTGTTTATCTTACTCCATCTGCTGGGACATGCAGCTCTTTGCAGAAGCATAGCAGAGGACAGAAACATCAGTTGTACTTATGACACTAGTGTATACTCCTCTACTTACAAAGCAAAGCCAAGAAAGACCAACAGGAACTTAGAGTTCTCATGAATCTATTAGTCAGCCGATCAGCGCTGCTGATGCTCCATGCATCTGAAATCCCAGTGAGAATCAAGGTAAGCACAGGGATACTGAGCTGAAAGACAAGAAGAAAATGAGGCAAACAGCTGTTAAAATAAAAAAATAAAATAAATAGATTTAAAGGCTAATGCTCTGTAAACTGCCAGAAGCAGATGACAAACATTCACCTTCAATTCTTACTTGGGAAGTGAATCAAAGGAAGATGGCAGGCATGTAGCAACAAAACCATCCACTAGGCATAGCAAAGGAAAACAAAATGTCACATACTCAGTATTTGACAGTGGCAACCACGTTCCCAGTTGTTCAGACTGATCATCATTTTGTGAATGATTAAATGGTACAGAGGCAGATTGCCTGTGCTGCTTTCCCTCTGTCCTCCTGCCCTCTCCCAAATAATGGTGAAAGATAGTCAATGCAGAAACTACTAAAGAATAATTTCAGAAGTAGCATCTTTCCACCAGCTTGCACATGATGTATGTAATATAAAATCAATTTTGTCTTTCAGCACAAGGTGTCAAATATGGTGGGAGAACAGTCACCGTTCCCATCTAGCCTTCAAAAAGCTGGCCCTGAAGTCTCAAGTTCTGAACCCCATAGCCTGTACATTCTGCATCAATACTCCTCACCACTGCTCTTGAAAAGCTGACAGGAAATGAGAAGTATTGTGAGTCTTATCTATTGCTAATGCTGGAAATAAGGACCATCTTTGAACAGAACTCACTAATATTTTTATGTTCATCCACCTGCTGCACAACTTAGGCAGCAAATGTCTAGCACCATCAGTGTGTCTTCTTCTAAAATGATACTTAAAGTACAGTCAGGTACTGATGTTGTCCAGGCTTTTTTCCCTTCTGCTACAGCAAATGCAGAAGCCACTCTTTACTGTGTTCACACAAAGGCACAAGTATTCTCAAACCTAGTATTAGCACTTTTTAGAAATAGTTTTCATATTTTACCTTCTTATCAGTGTTGAGTTCTCCACAGGGATCTGAAAAAGCTGATATTGCATGAAAACAGATCATACACATACGCATGCACACATATGGAAACCAGAAGTTTGGATTTTGGGTGAAGTATTGTTGAACTGGTATTCTCTCCTTCGGACTCTAAAAGAGTACTCATAATCTAAAATCATAATATACTTCAGTGATATTAGACAGATTATATAAATTACAGAGGTCAGTATAAATGTATCTCAAAATGTCTAGCCTAAAAATTTACCCATACCTACAAATTTACCCACTAGGGAAATATTCCACACAATTTCACATACATGGCTTAGATGTCACCATGTCCTACTTTGAAACCTATGCTCCTCTCAGTTCAGAAAGCAGCCAGGCCAGCTGGTCAAGGATTGTCTAATGAGCCCCATGTTTATTACACACTTGGCTTCCATTTACCTTATCTCAGAGTTGGAGAAGATCAAGGAAGGCTCAGTTTATTCGTATGTCTCAGCATCATTGACTTCTCCTGAGTGCATCACAGAAATGAGAGACATGGAAGAGAGAATGAAAAATACCGTAAGCACAATGACTTTTACTGGGCAATGTTTGCCATTTCAGTCTGGTGGTATAAACTGGACATCAAATGTGTGGGTTAGTACAGCTATCAAAACTTTGGAAAATTTGCTTTTTTCCAAATTGCCTGTGTACTGTCTCCTTATAAAACTTTGATGATTTGCCAGTGTTACCAAAAGAGTAACACATTAAAAGAGGGTGCTGGTATGACCCAGGTTTAGGCATCTGTCCTTCCAGCATTTCATGTCAGGGATAAGTAAGTGTCCTCTGCTCGTATGAGGGTTTGGGGTCCTCCTGGCCAGACCTGGGATGTGTTACCAATCTGAAGCAACAATCCAAAGCCAGAAGCTTGAGAACAGATGGGGACATTATTGGTTGGAATGCAGTACATGCCTCAAAAAGTGGCCCAAAAATGAAAGTGTATTTACACTTTATCACTGTGACAGAGATGGAAGAAAAAGGCACACCTACCCTTAGCCTTTAGTTTACTCTAGAGAAAGGCCAGGCCTGGGAAAAGCAGTATGAGTTTTATTCCATGGGCAGTCTCATACTGCAGCGGTCAGAGATGAACTGACAAATCAGGTACTCTTGCTGAGCAGACTGCAAGAAGGGCCAAGCCCCACAGTTGCATGAACCCTCCCACAGGCAAATCAGCTCATTCCATAGTATGAGGTGGTTACTTCTAGTGGCAGCAATGGCACTCCTGCAGTTACAGAAATGCATCGTGGCACAGGTCAGGCTGCCTGATAGATAGTGGCAGTGGGTACAACTTCCACAGCAGCAACCTGCAAAGCTGTGATGAATTATACCCTAAGCAGGTACACACCCTGCAGAGGTGGAATGGTTGGGCAAGGCACAGAGGAACTCCAGCCCTTTATTGCCAATGACTACTGCATCTGCAACACTTTTGAGACTCTGGTCTAGCTATAGATGAATTATATGCAGCAAGTCTGATGAAAAAAGTCATTAAAAAAACCTAAAGAAAAACTTAGTTCCTTGGAATGTGATCAAATACTGGCAAAGGCTGGCCAGAGAGGTTCTGAAATCTTCATCTTGAAGGTGCTCATGACTGAGCTGGACACATTTCTGAGCAACCTGCTCTACCTGCTCCTTATTTTAGTAGTAAGCCCGGATTCAGAGTCTCTAGATGGTTTTCTACCCTCAGCTCTTCTGATTCTATAAAATGAGCATATTTTACTGCCATGAGACAAGGCACTGAGGATATAAGACACAACTTTCAATCTGCAGCATTATTCAAATTTCAGGCAGCCCTGAAATCATTAAGGCACTACGCAGGTGTTAATTTACACAAGGAAACTGTGCAGTTCTCATAGCAACTCCAGATCAAGAAGACAGAGGGGTAGCTTTTAAGCCCCTCAGATGTTCTTCTCTGTGTTCCAGAACCTGGGTGACGATTCCCTGACATAAAATTCTCCACTTTATGGACTTTCTTTAAATACTCGATTTAGTACCAGATAAAAATGCTTTGAGATAAGAATTTGTGCTATCACAAAGACTGCTTTCAGATCATTCTGGCAGACTTGGACAAGATTTCCATGTCAGAAACCAGGATAGCAATAAAGCATACATAATTTTCTACTGAGAGGTCGTCTAGGACATTCTACCTAAAATTCCTCTACTGGCTAGCACTAAGAGTCACATGTCTCTCCCGTTCTCTTTGACCGATCAATTTAGCATCAGCACCTGTAATCTGTGTGCTTTTACTGCAGCACTAAAAGGATTTCCCTGGCTTTACTTTCCTGTAATTCTATGCCCAGAGGCAATTCAATTCCTGCTTGCTACTGCACAAGATGACTCACTCTTTTCTTTAAAGAATTCCATTACCAACAAGCAATGACTCATCAGGACCAGATTAGCACCGCCAAGTTTTTGTGACTGGCCATTTCCTATGCAGCATTCTGCATGCTCACAATGCTTGGGAAAGAGTGCTTGCATCTGCTGAACCAGTGGTTTTCACTTTGCAGTAAGCATGCACTTGCACTCTTCTTTGTGCTACCCAGTTCCACATAAAAGCACTTGGACAAATA